>NC_045445.1:60931333-60952617 GCF_002776525.5 Piliocolobus tephrosceles | reverse complement strand
CATATATATATATATATATATATAACTATGGGGAAAACTTGATTACTATAGTATTGTGAGTCTACTTGTAGTTGTTAAGCAGAAAGCAGAAACTTACATTATTTCAAAAATCCTCTAAGGCAAGTTTTGAAATCCTTCTATGACTACTTTCATGGTATAACGGGTTGGTAATATATTCTCTTTGATTGTTCTGCTCCTTATCTGCTGGATTTGGTTGAATTTAACTTTTAGTGTCATTTAAAAATTACATTCTTTCTTCTTGGAGCAGGAATGATTGACTTTGTCTACACTAACTATAGTGATTAATTTGATCAATGTAGATAGGCAGACCAGCTAATTCATACTTCAAAGGTGTTGATTTGCTCAAATTTGGGAAGACTGTCTAAATTTATCAAATTAATCAGGTATTATTCAAATAATTGCTTTTCCTAAGACCTGCCCTTTCTGTATCTGACAACATTTTTAGCTCTAATTAATGTACTATTTAAGTTGTTAAGATGCAATTATCTACTAAAATATTTAATTATTGAGATAGTGTGACTATGTCATCTTATAAGTGTTCTACCTTGAATGGTAAATGTTACAGTTTCACAATATGTTTACATTAGTTTGATTAGTGGCAAATACTTTGGAGAAAGTATTGCTTTAATATAGTCTCATATACCTGTATAAATATCCTGGGTCTGTGTGCAGTAAAAACATCTATATTTTTAATTGCTTGACAATAAATTTATTATGTTTTTCCTTCAGCACACTTCCCTAAAGAAACATCTACACAAAATTCAGAGTAAGAATATTTCCAATGAAAACAAAAAGCCGACTGAGCACCTAATAACTATAAACCTGATGGTAAACAAAAGGTAGCTCTATCATAAAACTCTTTCAGCCAGAAAATATAAATAGCAGAAAAAAATAGGAAATAATCAAATTGATACATACCATTTCATACCATTTTTATCCTTTTCTAAACATCAATTTCTTAAGATGATACCATAAAAATAATACATGAAAGTATATGAGAGGCATATATTTCTACTTTATTGCAAAGACTGTAATCTCTTTGGCCCTATTGTCCAATACAATATATGGTAACAGGTATAGAAAGTGCTTAATATTTTTTTACTTGCGGTAAAATATACGTAATATAAAAATTCACTTTTTAACCATTTAAAGTATAGATAGCAGGAGCAAGACTTGTATTCACATTGCTATGAAAACATTGCAAATATCCATCTCGAGATTTTCTCATCATCCCAAACCGAAGCAACATACCTATTAAAAAATAACTTCTCATTTTCCCCTTCCCTCAACCCTTGCTAACCACTATTGTGTACTTTCTGTCTTTATGAATTTGATTATTCCAGATACTTAATATAAGTGAAATCATACAATATTTGTCCTTTTCTGTATAATTTATTTCACTTAGCATAATATTTTCAAGGTTCATTTGTGTTGTAGCATGTTTCACCATTTCAGTTTTTCAAAGCTGAATGATATTCCACTGCAGGTGTATACTAATTTTGATTATCCGTTCATTGGTAATGGACATTTGGGTTGTAACCACATTTGACTATTATAAATAATGTCGCTATGAACATTGATATACAAATGTCTCTCCAAATATCTGCTTTCAATTATTTTGGGTATATGCAAAGAATTGGAATTTCTAAATCATACAGCAATGGTACATTAACTTTTTAAGGAGCTGCCACACTGTTTTCCAAAGCTGCTGCACCATTTTACATTTCCACCAACGGTGCATAGGCTTTCAATTTCTGTGCATACCTATCAACAGTTGTTACTTAGTATTCTTGTATGTCTGTTTGGTTGTTTTTGTTTGTTTTGTTTTGGGAACCATCCTACTGTGTGTGAAGAGATAGTCATTTTTTTGGTTTGTTTGGTTCGTTCTTTTTTGAGATAGAGTCTCACACTGTTGCCCAGGCTGGAGTGCAGTGGCGCGATCTCAGCTCACTGCCAGCTCTGCCTCCCGGGTTCACGCCATTCTCCTGCCTCAGCCTCCTGAGTAGTTTGGATTACAGGCACCCGCCACCACGCTCGGCTAATTTTTTGTATTTTTAGTAGAGATGGGGTTTCACTGTGTTAGCCAGGATGGTCTCGATCTCCTGACCTCGTGATCCACCCACCTCGGCCTCCCAAAGTACCGGGATTACAGGCATGAGCCACCATGCCAGCCCTGAAAATAGTTTTGATTTGAATTTCCCTAATGATTAGTGATGTCAGGTATCTTTTCATGTACTCATTGGTCATTTGTATATCTACATTGGAGAAATGTCTATTTGAATGCTTTACCCATTTTTGCAATTGTTTTTGTTGTAGTTCAGTTGTAGAGGTTTTTACATACTCATATCCCTTATCAGATATATGATTTGCAAATATATTCTCCCTTTTCACACTTATGTTAGTGTCCTTGGGTGTATAACAGTTTTTACATTTTGGTGAAGTCCATTTCATCTATTTTTTTCTTTTATTGCCTATATTTGGTGTCATATTCAAGAAATCTTGCCTAATCCAATGTAATGAAAATATCTCCATATATTTTTGTCTAAGAGTTTAATACTTTTAGCTCTTATTTTTAGGATTTTGATCCACTTTGAATTAATTCTTTACATAGTAATTCATTAATCTGACTTCGTTTTTTTGCACATTTATATCCATTTTTCCCAGGACCATTTATTGAAAAGACTATTTATTTCTTACTAAATTGTCTTAGAATCTTGCCAAAAATCATTTGACTATGAATGTGAGGATTCATGGACTGTCTATTCTATGCATTTATGTGTCCGTCTTTAGGATAGGATGACACTATTTTCATTACCGTAGCTTTGTAATAAATTTTGAAATCAGGAGGTGTGACAACTCCAAATTTCTCTCTCTTTAAAAAGATTTTTTTGGCTATTCAGAGTCCTTTGAAATTCCACATGAATTTTGGGGTAGTTTTTTCTAATTTTGCCATAGAATGTAATTTGGATTTTTGATATGGTTTGCATTGAATCTGTACATCTCTTTGGTGGTATCGGCATCTTAGCGATATTAAATCTGACAACCCATGAACACAAAAGGTCTCTTCATATACTTAGAAATTCTTTAGTTTCTTTCAGTGATTTTTGTAGTTTTCAGTGTATATATTTTTGTCTTCTTTATATTTAATCCTAAATACTTTATTCTTTTTGGTGCTATTATAAACTGAATTGTTTTTCTAATTTTGTTTTCATAATATTTATTGTGAATGTGTAGAAACAAAACATACTTTTGTGTTAATTTTGTATTGTGCAACTTTGCTTAAGTCTCTTATTTGATCCAATAGTATTTTATAGCACCCTCAATGTTTTCTATTAAAAAGATCCTGTCTTATACAAACAGAAATAATTTTACTTCTTCAATTTCAATTACATTTAATTCTTTTTCTTACCCAATTGCTCTGGCTAGAACTTCCAGTTCTATGTTGAATATACCCAGTGAAATCGAGCATTCTTTTTTAAAAATTTTAAGTACAAGTTTCATGTGCAGGTTTGTCATGTAGGTAAACTCATGTCATTGGGATTTGTTGTACAGTTTATTTCATCACCTAGGCACTAAACCTAGCACCCAATAGTTATTTTTTCTAATCCTCTCTCTTCCCCACTTCTCCACCCTTACGTAGGCTCTAGTGTCTGTTGTTCTACTCTTAGTGTCCTTGTGTTTTCATCATTTAGCTCCCACTTACAAGTTAGAACATGAGGTGTTTGGTTTTCTGTTCCTATGTTAGTTTGCTAAGGACAATCTTTCAGAATTTAGATGAAAAGCTTTCAGTCTTTCATTATTGAGTATGATGCTAAATGTGGATATTTCAAGATATTTCATGTATGGTCATTATATATGGAGGTTGTTTCCTTCTATTCCTAGTTTGCTGTGTTTTTATTATAAGGAATGTTTAATTTTGTGAAATGTTGTTCTGCATCAAGATAACCATTTCTTCTCCTTCATTTTCTTAAACGTGATGTATTATATTGGTTGATTTTCATATGTGAAAACATGATAGCATTCCAAGAAAAACTGCACTTTGTCATAGTGTATAATCCTTTTATTATACGTCAGAATTTCATTTACTAGTATGTTGTTGAAATTTTTTGCATCAACATTCATTAGTTATAGTAGCCTGTAGTTTTCTTTTATGTAGTGTCTTTGGGTTTGGCATCAGGAAAATGTTGGCCTCATAGAATGAGTTAAGAAGTGTTCATTCTCTCTATTATTTTGGAAAGGTTTTAAAATAACTGTGATTTATTCATTTACCAATATTTTTTAAAAAATCTTTAATGAAGCCATCTGCTCCAGGGCTTTTTTTGTTGTGAGATTTTTCAATACTGATTCTTCTCCGCATTATTTATGAATCTGTTCAGATTTTCTGTTTCTTCATGATTCTGTCTTGGCAAGTTGTGTGTTTCAAGGAATTTGTTTATTTCATCGAGGTAATCCAATTTTTGGTGCACACTTGCTCATAGTACTCTCTTATGATCCTATTAGTTCTGTAAGATTGTTACAAGTATTCCCAGTTTTTTTTCTGATTTTAGTAAATTAAGTCATTTGTTTTTGTTCTTGTTTTAGTCAATGTAGCCTTTGGCTATAATTTTAAAAGTTTGTAGTTCATTTTGAAGAACCAACTTTTGATTTTTTGTATTCTCTGTTTTAGTTAGCTCTGCTGTAATCTTTATTATTTGCTTCCTTTTGCTAGCAGTAGGTTTAATTTGTTCTTTTTAAAACATTTTAAGTGGTATAATTAATTATTTTAGTTAACCTTTTTCTTTTTTTTTGATGTGTTTCCAGCTATTAATTTTCATTCTGAGCACTACTTTTGCTGCATTCATATGTTTTGGTATGCTGTGTTTTGGATTTAATTTGTTTCAAAATATTTTCTAATTTTTCCTCTGATTTATTCCTTGATTTATTGGTTGTTTAAGGATATGCCACTTAGTTTTTACCCAATTGCCAATTTTACAATTTTTCTTCTATTATTGATTTCTATATTCACTCCATTGTGATTTGAAAAGATAATCTGTGTAATTTCAGTCTTTCAGAATTTATCAAGACTTGTTTGGTGGCTTAACGTATGGTATGTCCTGAAGAGTGTTTCATGAGTAATTAAGAAAAATGCATATTCTACTGTTGTTTGGAGGAGTGTTTGGTAAATGCTTTTTATACCTACATGCATTGTAGTGTTGATCAAGTTCTTGACTTCCTTTCTGATCTTCTGTCTTATTTTTCTATCAATTATTGTAAGTGGGTTATTTAACTTTCCTACTATTAGTGTAGAGCTTTCTGTCTCCCCTTTTCTTTCTGCCAATGTTTGCATCACATTTTGGAGCTCTATTTTTTGATGCGCGCACACACACACACACACACATAAAATTTATTTTTATAGATTCAAAGAGTACATGTGCATGTATATTACATGAATCAATCATTGATGGATACTTAGGTCACTTTCATTACTTTGCTGCTGTGACTAATGCTGTGATAAACATATGAGTACAGGTGTCTTTGATACGATTTTATTTTCCTTTGTGTACTCGGCAGTGGGATGGTTGGAATTAATGGTAGTTCTATTTTTAGTTCTATGAGAAATTTGTTTTCCATAAATATATTACATTACATTCCCACCAACAGTGTATATGTGTTTCTTTTTCCTCACATTTTCACCAACATCTGCTGTATTTTGACTTTACAAACTCTAGTAACATTTTTATACACCAATAATATTTATGCTGAGAACCAAGTCAATAAGCCAATTTCAGTTACAATAGTCACATGACAACAACTAAATACCTAAAGAAATGTAACCAAACAAATGAAAGGTATTTAAAAGGAAAAATACAAAACACTAATGAAAGAAATCAGAAATGAAACAAACAAATGAAAAAAACATCAGTTGCTCATGGATTGGATAAATCAATGTTATTAAAATGACCATACTGCCTAATGTAATTTACAGATTCAAAGCAACACTTATCGAATTACCAATGTCACTTTTTCACAGAATTAGGAAAAAGAATTCTAAAATTTATATAGAACAAAAAAGATTGCAAATAGCCAGAGCAATCCTAGACAAAAAGAACAACCTGGAATCATCACATTACCCGGCTTCAAATTATACTGCATGTTTATAGTGACCAAAATCGGCAATGTACTGGCACTGGTCCAGCTACTAAGAAAAGTATGAAGATTCCTTAATAAACTAAAAGTAGAACTACCATATGATCCAGCAATATCACTGCTGGGTATTTATGCAAATGAATTGAAATCAATATTTTGAAGGGTTATGTGGATTCCCATATTCACTGCAGTATTATTCACAGCAGACAAGATATGGGATCCACCTAAGTGTCCATCGATGGAAGAATGAATAAAGAAAATGTGGTATAAGTACGCAAAAGAATGCTATTCAGCCTTAAAAAAAGAAAGCAGTCTTGTAATTTAAGACATTATGCTTGAACCTGGAAGACATTTTGCTAAGTGAAATAAGCCAGTTGCATAAAGACAAATACTGAATTATCTCACTTATATATAGAATCTGTAAAACTTGAACTCATAGAAGTAGGGAGTAGAATGATGGTTACCAGAGGCTGGGGAATAATGGGAGGGAATTAGGAGTTGATGGTCAGGGAACACAAGGTTTCAGTTAGACAGAAGGCGTACGTTTTTATTTTTATTGCAATAATAATGTATATTTCAAAGTAACTAAGAGTAAATATCTCATCACAAATAATGATAAGTGAGAAGACAGATATGTTAATTTGCTTGATTTAATCATTCTGCATTCTATAAATAGATCAAAGCATCACATTGTACCTTGTATATATATACAATTATGATTTGTCAATCAAAAATATATGAATTAATAAAAATATATATTTTCATATATAATGGGTATAGCAAATCCATTTAATCTAATCAAATATGATCTACTCAAACAAAATCCAGTAATAAATTGACACATATATATATATGGAATCCATATAAGTATATAGATACACATATGTATTATACATATTTGCAAAGTATCAATGTATACTTCCATATATATTCCACATATATTTGACACAGAGTGAGTGATAGAAATGAGTTTCACAATTGACCCTATGGTGGTGGGAATCTACCTACCAACTGGATCATGTGTTGAATGAAAAAAAATCTCTTTTTCTTGCTTAAACACATGTTTACAACAGAATGTCAAGTGAGCTTTGAGAAATCTCTACAGACATAATTTCTGTGCCTGCCTCAAATTAAAACAAACATACTGCCCCAAAAGATTTATAATTGAAGAAAGACAAAAATGCAACTACTTAAGTATGTTTGTATAACAAAGCTAATATTTATAAATAAACAGACCTCTGAAAATATTTAGCACCTTCCAGCAATTCAAACAGGTCACTGACAAGATGTAATGAAATCACAATAAAAATTCAGTGAATTATTTTGGTGAAAATTAACATGGACATTCTGAAGTTCATAAGGAAGTTAAAAGGGCCAAAACCCTTTGCTTACTAAATATAATCATTATCTGTGCTTCTAAAACCATATGTTGGATTTCCCTATGTTTAAACTTTGTATAAAACAAGTTATGCAGCATGTGGTCACACATGTGACTTTTTTGTTTCTGTATTATATTAGGAAGATTCTTACACGTTATAGCATACATTTACCTGTTACGGCAGTGGGGATTGCAGCTTCTTTCACTGATCTTATTTTTGTCTGAAGCTTTGTTTTTTGTTTTGTTTTGTTTGTAACAGATCATGTCTATTTACCTATGTGAGGTAGACTTTGTGACTTACTAGATTTATACTTGCTTTCTCAGAAAACAAGTGAAGGCAGCTTGTTACCTCCCACCCCTCAACACACACATACAGTGAGGGTCTGAGAAATGAAGTGTAGGAGCCAGATACAATGGCAGATTACAAATACAGTTGAGTGGCACAAGAATGGGCTCTATTAAACATGCCTTATTCACATACTCCGATTCTCTTGGCCTCTCCTGTCTCTTGGATTCTCAACTTCTTGTTCTGTCTCAACTAGCACCAGATAAAACCAGTTCCTTTCAGTTACTTTGCTTGAGGATAATTAGCCATTAGCCTGCAGTTTCTGGTTCCACTTGCCCTTTCTGAATTCAGATTAAATGCAACACCTTAGGGTTTGGGGTGTGTTTTCCTGAATGGCTTCTGAGAAGCTGAATAATGTAACCTGGGAGGTTAGAAAATAGGGGTGAAATTTTACCAATGGAAGATATAAATTGAGAAAAAACCTGGCAGAAAAGTTCCATCTCCTTTTTTCGTTTCGATGAACTTACAGGGGTACAATTTCTCCCAGAAAATTGTCTGAAAAGGGCCTATGTGGCTAATCAGTTGTTCTTGATAGGAAACCTGCTTCACAGTCTGTTGTGGAGCAGAAGCCAGAATAGAAATTAATCACCTTGCATTACATTTCACTTTTCCCCATTTTCATTTCCCCTCACTCAGTGTCTCCGTATAAGACTTCCCACATAAGCATTAGCAATTTATCCTGCCCTCAGGCTCTGTTTTCTAAGAAACACAGGCTAAAATAAAGTGTATATGCCAATGAATATATATAGTTTTAACATTTACAAATGAAATAAATGTGCTGTCCACAGAGATTATGACCATTTTGATTCCCTCTGACAATGCATGAGTATGCTTACTTTGTAACACTCTAACGGAGTATATGATCAAATCTTTAAATTATATTTTCCCATCTGATCAGAAAAAAGTGGTACGCTACCGCAGGTTTAATATGCATTTACCTAATCTGTCATATTTCAGATCCATAAATTCTCACAGTTTATATGCCATTTGTATTTACTTTTCTGTAAAGTGCTCACTCTCTTGGCTCATTTTTCTAATAGAATTTTCACTTATATATATACCTTTTAAAATAGAATAGATATCTGGATATTTGTTCTTGTGATTTTAGCTACCTTTTTGTTTTTTGTTTTTTGTTTTTTTGAGACCGAGTCTCACTCTGTCGCCCTGCTGGAGTGCAGTGGCGTGATCTCGGCTCACCACAACCTCTGCCTTCTGGGTTCAAGAGAGTCTCATGCCTCAGCCTCCCGAGTGGTTGGGGTTACAGGTGCATGCCACTATACCCAGCTAATTTTTGTATTTTTAGTAGAGATGGGGTTTAACCATGTTGGCCAAGATGGTCTCTCGATCTCCTGACCTCGTGATCCATCCACATAGGCCTCACAAAGTGCTGGGATTACAGGCGTGAGCCACCGCTCCCAGCCAGCTACCCATATTTTTATGAGTTTATAGTTTGCGCTTTGGTTTTGTATCTGGTGGTTCTGCCATACCAAACTTTGGTTTTAATTTTATTTATTCATAGTATTTGTGATAGTTAATTTTATTTGTCTCTGGTAAAGGACATTCAGATAGTAAAACATTATTTCTGGGTGTGGCAGTGTAGGTGTTTCCAGAATAAATTAGCATTTGAATCAGTAGACTGAGTAAAACAAGATCTACCTTCACCAATGTTTTGGACATCATCCAATCCATTGAGGATTGTTGAGGGATCCTCAGCGAAAAGGTTGAGAAAGATGAATTCATTCTCTCTCTCTCTCTCTTTGAGTTGCGATATCCATCTTCTCCTGCCCATAGATATCAGAGCACCTCGTTCTTTGGTCTTTGGATTTTGGACTGTATACAAAACTGCCTAAATTATACCATTGTTACCCCCATCTCCCCACAACCAGTTTGTAGGTCTTTAGACTTGGACTGGGAGTTACAGCATCAGCCCCTGTGGTTGCAAGATCTTTGGACTCAGACTGAATTACAACACAGGCTTTCCTGGTTTTCTAGCTTAGAGACAGCAGATTCTGGAACTTCTTGGTCTACATAATTGTGTGGGTCAATTTCTATAATAAATCTTTGTGTGTGTATCTCCTATTGGTTCTGTTTCTCTGAAGAACCCTAAATAATAACCATAATAAACATTTATTTTCATTGCTTTTAGATTTTATTTATTATGAACAGAAAAGCATTCTTACATGGAACAGTCATCTATGCATTTACCCTTAGACACAGCAATCTCAATTCTAGCATCCCAAAGGTGTTGTGGCAAAAAAAAAAAAAAAAAAAAAAAGTATTCAAAGACTTTTCATCA
This sequence comes from Piliocolobus tephrosceles, assembly GCF_002776525.5. Lineage (NCBI taxonomy): Eukaryota > Metazoa > Chordata > Mammalia > Primates > Cercopithecidae > Piliocolobus > Piliocolobus tephrosceles. The sequence goes on along the minus strand of NC_045445.1, from coordinate 60,942,450 downwards.
TAACACTATTTTATGTAGACTGTAAAAAACTCAAATATTCATCTAGAGTAATTTAGTTGAGTAAACTATTCATCTACACAATGAATTATTATGGCACTGCAAAAAACGAATAAGAATTGTCTCTACATACTGCTACGCAGTGATCTTTAGGAAATACTATTAAGAGAGAAGAAAAGACAGAGAAGATTGAACGTGGTATGCTACTATATATGAAATAAAAGGGGAAATGGATTCATACACACACACACACACACACACACACACACAAACTACCTTATATTGAAAACAAATGGTACACCAATCTGTTTGCAGATGACATGACTGTACCATCGTCTCAGCCTAAAATCTCCTTAAGCTGGTAAGTCACTTCAGCAAAGTCTCAGGATACATAATTAATGTGCAAAAATCACAAGGATTCCTATACACCAACAGTAGACAAACAGAGAGCCAAATCATGAGTGAACTCCCATTCACAATTGCTAAAAGAGAATAAAATACCCAGAAATGCAACTTACAAGGGATGTGAAGGATCTCTTCAAGGAGAACTACAAACCACTACTCAAGGAAATAAGGGAGAACACAAACAAATGGAAAAACATTCCATGCTCATGGATAGGAAGAATCAATATAGTGAAAATGGCCATACTGCTCAAAGTCATTTATAGATTCAACACTATCCCCATCAAGCTACCATTGACTTTCTTCACAGTACTGGAAGAAACTACTTTAAATTTCATATGGAACCAAAAGAGAGCCCACATAGCCAAGACAATCCTAAGCAAATAGAACAAAGCTGGAAGCATCACGCTACCTATCTTCAAACTATACTACATGGCTACAGTAACCAAAACAGCATGGTACTTGTACTAAAAACAGATATATAGACCAATGGAACAGAACAGAGACGTCAGAAGTAACACAACACATCTACAACCATCTGATCTTTGACAAACCTGACACAAACAAACAATGGGGAAAGGATTACCTATTTAACAAGTGGTGTTGGGAAAATTGGCTAACCATATGCAGAAAACAGAAACTGGACCCTTTCCTTACACCTTATACAAAAATTAACTCAAGATGCATAAAACTCTTAAACATAAGACCTAAAATCATAAAAACTCTAGAAGAAAACCTAGGCAATACCATTCAGGACATAGGCATGGGCAAAGACTTCATGACTAAAACACCAAAGGCAATGGCAATAAAAGCCAAAATTGACCAATGGGATCTAATTAAACTAAAGAGCTTCCGCACAGCAAAATAAAGTATCATCAGAGTGAACAGGCAACCTACAGAATGGGAGAAAATCTTTGCAATCTATCCATCTGACAAAGGGCTAAAATCCAGAATCTATAAAGTACTTAAATTTACAAGAAAAAAACAAATAAACAAACAACCCCATCAAAAAGTGGGCAACAAATCTGAACAGACACTTCTCAAAATAAGACATTTATGTAGCCAACAAACATGAAAAACAGCTCATCATCACTGGTCATTAGGGAAATACATATCAAAACCACAATGAGGTACCATCTCACGCCAGTTAGAATGGTGATCATTAAAATGTCAGGAAACAACAGATGCTGGAGAGGATGTGGAGAAATAGGAACACTTTTACACCATTGGTGGGAGTGTAAATTAGTTCAACCATTGTGGAAGACAGTGTGGTGATTCCTCAAGAATTGAAAACCAGAAATACCACTTGACCCACTGATCTCATTACTGGGTATATACCCAAAGGATTATAAATCATTCTACTATAAAGACACATGCTCATGTATGTTTACTACAACACTGTTCACAATAGCAAACACTTGGAACCAACCCAAATGCCCATCAATGATAGACTGGATCAAGAAAATATGGCACATATATACCGTGGAATACTATGCAGCCATACAAAAGGATGAGTTCATGTTCTTTGCAGGGACATGGATGAAGCTGGAAACCATCATTCTCAGCAAACTAACAGAAGAACAGAAAACCAAACACCGCATGTTCTCACTCATAAGTGTGAGTTGAACAATGAGAACACATGGACACAGGGAGGGGAACATCACACCCTGGGGCCTGTCAGGGGATGGGGGACTTGGGGAGGGATAGCATTAGGAGAAATAGCTAGTGTAGATGATGGGTTGATAGGTGCAGCAAACCACCATGGCATGTGTATAACTGTGTAATAAACCTGCACATTCTGCACATGTATCCCGGAACTTAAAGTATAATTTAAAAAGTAATAAATAGCTAAATAATTAAATAAATGGAAAGTTTAAAAATGTAAGGCTAAATATACAAACATACATACACACACAGACATATTCCTAGGAATTGTAGGTTGTAGGAATATTTAGGGAATATTTTGACTGTATAACAGTGAGAGTATATCTTAATGACAAAAATAACTAAAAGTAAATCTTAATTTTTAACAACCAGACTGCTAGTAACAGTGTTGACACTGTTATTCTGAAATGTTAGCTATTGCAAGTGCAAACAATAATTGTTTGATGTTGTTAGAGTTTTTGGCTTAAGACATAAAAATAGAATTGAAGAAGTTAAGTAAAACAAACCAAAAATTGCTGTGATTCTAAATTTGAGATTGAGTTACAGTATATCTATATGTATGTCATGATGTATTTTTTCTTCAACGATACCTATTACTCAAGAAATGATTCTTAAATTTCTTCCATTAAAAATTCGAGAAACATTAACCAATTCAGCATTATCATCTTATAGATTCTGGACTCTAAATACCATTTTCATTTAAAGAAATCACTATCTTTGGAAAAATAGTTAATTCCAAGTCTGCTTTAAGAAATGTATAAAATGAGTTTAAAACATGTTTTTATAATAGAAAAGCAGGGAAACTAGTAATTACTATTTGGTCATGTCAAAATGACTTGAGCCAATTTGAAAGGGCTATGACAATAAATAATGTAAAATTTGAGCATCAAAGAAAAAATGACTGCAATGATTACAGCACATCCAATATGTTAATATGTATGATTTTATAATTATAGTGTTACAATCTTATTGATCAGTTTTGGAGAATTTCAGGGAACCAATCTCTTATTCTGAGATGTGACAAGGGTGGAAAAATCAAGCTTTTATCCCATATCTATGATATAAAGAGTCCCTCAGCCTTAACAAATAGCTGAGGATGGAAACTTTTTTTCACAGAAGTTTTACAGATAATAAGTTGAGGAATGACAGAAATAGAATACCACCATTCTTCAATCTTTAATAAAATAATAAATCTAGATGATTATGATTTATGACTATTAAAATCATTGAGTAAAAAGCTGATGAGGGACTTCATATTGGATGGATTAGACCAATAGCAGTTCAACCTATGTATCAATGTTAACATCAGGAATTCTTTGCATTCTGGTGAAGTACACCAACTATATCCTCTTCTTGCCAAAAATTCCAGTCTGAAACTGATTAAGACTCTAGAAGTAGTTACCTGTTTACAGAAAATACAAAGCACTGAAGATCTAGTCAAAAAACGTCACAGGAACGTAATCAATAAATTGTAAAATAAAAGGAAACACTTTAGGGTGAATTACCTAGCTGTTTCAGTAAGTAAATTCCAAGAGAAAAAATAGGGAGGGGGAAACTAGAGACATGTGAACCAAATGACATTGCCTGGATCCTGATTTGAGCAAATAAATTGTAAAATAAATGCATTTAATTTTTTAAGTACATTAAAGTTTCAGAGTTGATATTTTAAATAAATACCCATATTTTACACATATAAACTGAACTATTTTGTGGGTGAAATTATATGGTTTCTGATTTTGCTTGAAAATAATCTGTTTTCTGTGTGGTGGGAGACATGATGGGGGTTGGAAGTTGATGGATAATATACCTGAAACAAGATTGGCTATAGGTTGCAAAGTGTTGAAGCTGAGATGTAGATGCACAGTGGTTTATTATTCTATTCTCTCTACCTTTGTGTATATTAAAAATTTCCATATTAAAACATGTTTCAAAATAAAAGCATTTCACAAAATGAAGTATTTTTCTTTCATTTTTGCTACTTTTAAAATTGTATATATTTGCATTTATACATATTTGCATTTGAATTTGTATTCATCTGAAATTTACTTAGTGTTAGAATTGAGGTACAATTTAGCCATTAAAAAAGAAATCCTGTCATTTGCAACAACAGGGATGGAACTGGAGATCATTATGTTAAGCAAAATAAGCCAGGCACAGAAAGACAAACATCACGTTTTCAATTATTTGTAGGATTTAAAATCAAAACAACTGAACTTATGGACATAGAGAGTACAAAGATGGGTACCAGAGGCTGAGAAAGATAGAGGAGGAAGGGTCAGGAAAACATGGGGATGGTTAATGGGTACAAAAAGTAGTTAGAAAGAATGAAAAAGACATACTATTTGACAACATCACAAGGTGACTATAGTCAATAGTAATTTAAATGTACATTTTAAAATAACTAAAACAGTATAAATATATTGTTTGTAACAGAAAAGATAAATGCTTGAGGAGTTGGACACCCCATTATTCATAATGTGTTTATTACACATTGTGTGCCTATATCAAAACACCTCATGCACCCCATAAATATATACCCCTACTAGGTACACTCCCCAAATAAAAATAAATTTAAAAGAATTGAGGTAGAGATACAGTTCAACTTTTCTTTAGATGGCAATCCAGTTGTCACCCAAGAGACAGAGATTGGAGCTCTAGTCTATTAAAATTGTCTAGAAACCTCAGGGCAGTTTGTCAGAGAGGAGAGTTGTGCACATAAGGAGCTCTAGAAACCTGTACAGAAGACCTTTTTGAGTCTCTTTTTTTTCATTTTTTACTTTGTACAAATACATAGTTGTGCATTTGCATGTTTACAGAGTCCTCAAGACGAGTAAGAACTTCAACTGAGGAAAAAAGAGATATTTGGGAATAACTACCAGGGAGCTATAAAGTAAGCAATCGCTAGAGCTCCCAAAGGGTTGGGAAGTGGTTGATTTTTGACCAGTAAGAATCGGGAGACTTTTTTTTTTTTTTAAACACTTTGAGATTTCGGTAGATACCTCAAAAGGCCACAACTTATGAGTAGAGTTAATTTAGTCCTAGAGTAAAGGCCACCCTAGCCTCACCATATGTATCTTAAAAATAAGCCTCAATGGAGGTTGCAGTGAGCCCAGATGGTGCCACTGCACTCCAGCCTGGGCGACAGAGAGAGATTCCATCTCAAAAAACAAACAAACAAAGCCTCCAAAGGGTACAGGGGTATGCAAGTAATTTAACCTTCTGCCAAAACAAACTTAATACTCGATCAATGACTACAACCCAAACACTCAACAATATAACAACCATAATGTCTTTCACTTACAATAAAAAAAAAAAAAGAGGCAGCAAAAAATGTGACCTGAAGAAGAAAATAATCAAAAGAAACTGATCCAGAAATGAAAGTGATAATGCAATTAGCAGATGTGGACTTTAAAATAGCCATTATGAATTTGTTGACTTTTTAAAGGAAAATGTAGGTATAATGAGGATGCAAACAGGAGATTTCACATAAAACTATAAAAAGTACCGGTTGAAGCTTCCAGGGACAAAGTATTCAATATCTGACTGTAAAAAACAAAACAAAACAAAACTGGTTGGATTTAATAATAGATTATAGGTAACAGAATAGAAGAATAAAATGTACCTCAATAGAAATCATCCAAACTGATGTATAATAAACATTTACCTGGAAAATTCCCAAATGTTTGTATATTAAGCTACAGACTACTAAATGGCACATGGTTCAAAGAAGAAATTAAAAGAGAAATTGAGGCCAAGTTTAGGAAAAGAAAGAAACAGCCCACCAGTACATTCTTCCTAAAACCCCAAAATCTCTTCTTCATCTTTCTAGCCAAACTTCTTTTTGTACATCTGTTATCTCCCCAATTACATTTATTAATTTGCACATTCAATCAGCAAAGAAAGCCTCAACAGGAGCTTTTTCTATATACCAGGGGCCTTCTTCCTTACGAGAGTGGTAGAGAAGTTTTTCTTTTTTTTTTTTTTTAACTGAAATTTAGGTGTACTTTAGGAACAGATCACTATCTTTATTAGTACAGAAGAAAGCATCAGCTATTTATTTCCTACTGTTACAATTTGGACAAAAGACATAGGCTTCAAAGTTCCTAGAGTGAAGTGTAATCAATAAGGAGCTATTTTTTTTTTTTTATTCCACAGAAATCCAAGCACACTTGTCTTATATTCTTTCTGCAACCCGTATTTTTCCTCTACTGGTTCCAGCATAAAGCTAGTAAGACCAAGCTTGCAACTCTGAATCCCTTAAGTCCAATGGGTTTCCACAGAGAAACACCTCTTCATGAAGATAGTCCATATTCTTGACTCAAATCAAGTCTCATGAACTGATCCCAAGGGCAACATGGGAAAGCATGCGATAAAAACTTCACATAAACCCATTGTCTCTTGAAAAACAAACATTCACTTTGGGAGGCCGAGCTGGGTGGATCACGAGGTCAACAGATGGAAACCATCCTTGTCAAAATGGTGAAACCCCGTCTCTACTAAAAGTACAAAAATTAGCTGGGCATGGTGGCACATGCCTGTAGTCCCAGCTACTCGGGAGGCTGAGGCAGGAGAATTACTTGAACCCGGGAGGTGGAGATTGCAGTGAGCTGAGATTCCGCCACTGCACTCCAGCCTGGGTGACAGAGCCAGACTCCATTTCAAAAAAATAAAAAATAATAAATAAATAAACAAACATTCAAGGTCATTTTGTTTGTTTTATATTTGGATAAAGCACCTTTTGTTTGTGCCTCCACTGTTTTAGAATTACATCTTGGATCCGTTTATTTGTGCCACTTCCACAGACAAGTCTATGTGTAGAAGGTTGTCTCAGTAGCAACAGCTTGTGGGAGAGATATAGGTAGACAATATTAATTTAACTTTGCAGTTTACATAATTGTAGTGTTTACAGTTCACATACACTTGTTCATGTTGTCCTCTCATCAACCTTGTGAAGAATCTATTATCTTTTTATTTCACAGTGAAGCAAAAAGTGTCCTGGAAATACTAAATGATTCCCTTTGATATTATTGGTAGCAAGTGTCCGAGCCTGATCTTGAGACAAAAAACAGCTGGCATGAAGTTTCTTGCTCTTTTCTTCTACAGTTCACATAGGTTCTGATCTCTCTAAAATGCAAGGAGCTAGTATCTATTTTGAAATGCTTTATACTCACGAAAATGTGGGTGACAAAAATGTAACTTTATCTGGCCTAAATTCAAGATTAAACAATGTATTTTGTAACTATACGAAGCTTACCTTCAAGTTTTAGAAATTTCTTTTATCTAAACTCTCAGACTATCCACATTCAACTTGGATTGCTGTGCTTTTTATTAAATAAATATTATTATTTTTTGCAGGATTAAGAACCTACCTTCTTCATGAGCATGAATTCAGCCTAAAGTAATAATTGTTTTTAAATAGTAAATTTATATTCTAATTTTTTACTTATTTGAATTCTAGTTTTAACTTTTCTCAAATTTAATGTTTGAAATAATACTGAGAAGTCCTCCCAATGACCTTAGATTCAAGGTTGCTTAAGCCAACATAATCATGGATACATGTTATTATGGTTATTAACAACATCACCATCATCATTATAATTATGATAGCTAAGCATTTATTGAAAACTTTCTCCATCTCATGCGTATTATCTCATATGATCTTCACAACAGTTTAATGAGAAGTTATTCTCATTATTTCCATATGTAAAATGAGAAAAAAAAGGTTCAGAGAGTTTAAATAATGTGCACCAGGTAAGATAGCCCCTTGGCAATTTTTCATGAGAGCATATGAGTCTGCCCCCATATACTACACTGCTTCTTTTCTATGATATCTGATCTTTTACCTCAGAGTACTTCTACTTTTTTAACTTCAAACCTCTCTGGTTTTTGTCAGCATCCTTTAGGCTCTTGCAATACCAATAAAAAATTAATTGTATATTCTTCTTAGTCTTACATGTATTACTCCCTTAGAGTTGCATAACACACAGTTTGATAAATCTTGTGTAATATCCACTATTGTTTCACTTGCAGTTATAATTACAATGATTTTAAGTTGAAAGAAAAGCTGTATTTGAGTTTGATAAGATAAACATATATTATATATATGCATATAATTTAAATAGGTATTTGACACTCTCTATATGCAATTGTGGGAGGACCTTGTTGAACAGTTTCTTTTAAGTCTATTGATTTCGCATCTGGTGCTGGAGCTTGAAGTCTGCAGAATAGGCAGTTGGGAAGGGGATAAATGTGAAGTGGGAAATAAAAAGAATAAGCCAGAAGTTATGAAGATGGACTGGATTTCCTGTTGGCCTCTCACTGCTTCTAAATTCAGTGATGTTGGCGCCATGCAGAAGATGGTATTTTTCATCAAGGAGTTAAAAACATCTGACCAGGAGCCAGAGAACCTTGAGGATCCATGGGGAGGAGAAACACCTGAAGGCCCGTTCCTGCCTCCATGCCAAAATGATTAGTCATATGTGACGACATGTGTGAACCTGGTGCCCCTGAACCAGCCTTCCAAGTATGAAAGTAATTTGGCTGCTATTTCATTCCTGCCTTCCAAATCTCACACAAAATGACTCTTGTGACCCTTGATAACTCAGAGTCATACAGGGAATGAAATTCTGAGAAACACAATTCCAACTTAGCAGCTAAGTTGACAATACAACTCCACTACATATGCTATCCATAGCATAGCAAAGCCCACTGAGAATTAGAACCTAGGTCTCTGTTGATGCTGAGCACACTTTGAAACTCTGAAATTCTGGTTATGAGAGATTGAAAGTTACCTTATTATTTAAGTCAAATTGTCTGTTCTTGCAATTGACTGCATCCTGATATAATCATCACATTATCAGGAACATCCACTCTCACAAAGTAGAATGTAAGAGAATGAAACATAGGGAAAGGAGATTTTCATTTATGAGGAAAGATGGAAGATGGAAGATAAATTAGCAAAAATTGGCAATACGGAGGCTCTTTTGAAAGCTCTGAAATATCAGTAGTTGCGATAGGGAACCATTAAGAAGTCATATATTTTGTGTTTTGGCAGGAAGTCACCCCAGATGGCAGAGAAGGAATGTTTTTAATTGTCTCCCTCATGTACATTTGTTTCAGAACAAATATCCTTTGCAATAATATATTTTTGATTTTTAAAATGCACTTTTCTAGTTCTTATTGTAAAACTAGGAAAGAAGCATTAAGAATGCATTTTATGGATGGATTCCCAGGGGAAAGTACACCACACTCAAATCCACTTTAGCGAATTTACATGACACAAGCTGAAGTGTTTTACTAAATTAAAATAAAAACAAGGGGCTTTCTTCTTCACTATATGTACTAGAGTGCACAACAATATTCTTTACTACATAAACTTGTCATTTTTCAGTATGTCTCTTCTTATTTTCTATCATCACTAAAGCTAAGCTCTGATTTGAAACTAAGATTCCCATGCCTAACAGTAAATTAATACTTTTTAAACACAGAAACAGAATCCTGCTACACACTGAAGGAAAAATATAACAGTGTTACACCCTGTAAAAGCATCAATGTAAAATCAGGTACAGTAAATCAGGTACATTAAATCTTGAATATTCATTTGCCTATGTAGTTTAACAACTAATCTTAAACAATTTTTATGGAATTATTTGGTTTATAGGATAAACTCCAAATTCCTTAGAGATACCTTTTGAAACATGGTTTAGTACCCCTTTAAAACATCCCTAAAGCACAGTTTTTCCCAACTACCCTACCTTCTTTGAACACTGGAGCATGACCCTAATCTTTCTCATTGCATTCCTTTGGCAGAGGATATACCTCTCCTCTACCTAGGAAATGCCAGCTTAGATACTGCTTCCTCTGGAAAGAGAGGTTCTGTATCCATTACCCTATTTTCTTTTACCTATATTTACGTAGCACTTTGTATCTACCTTGGTTTTGGCATGTAATAAACTCACATTTTCATTGGTTGTTTACGTATTTCTTCTCTTGCTAAACTTCAATCGGATCCATTTTAAATCATAGTTAGTCATCTTTTCAGAAGTATGTACTAAACTCTCAAGATTTGAAAATGAATATGACGTTGTAACAAATATATGGATAAGGTGTGATGGAGACCTCAAAGGTTGAAACATTATTATTGGTTTTCACCTGGAAGAATGAGAGCAGAGATTACACAGATTTTGAAGAATGAAGAGGAGTGCCTCTCATAGACATACGGGAAAGGTGAAAATTTAGGCCACATGAAGAGGCAAATAAAACATCATTGGCAACCATATAATTTTCATCCTCCTTTCTGTAGCATCTCACACAATACTTGGCACAAGCTAATATCTCAACAGACTTTTTAAAGAGTGTATAAAGCAACAAAGAAAATCTCAGCAAATTCCCAAGGGTAAAATATCTCACAGATCACGTTCTCTAACCAATACCCAGTAAATCTGGAAGGTACGCAAAATTATAGCATTTGAATGACCAACAAGATATATTTAACGCACATACATACACACTTAGAAATTAACAATAATTATTTTAAGTTACTCTTGGTTAAAGAAGTAAAAAAAGTGAATACGAAGACAGTAAGGAAAGAAAAAGAGAAAGATATAAGCTGGCCAAATATAAAATTAGCATACCGGAAACAGCTTTCAATTTACCTGTAGTTACCAACCAGAAAATTCACTGCAATACAAAATCTCGTTTACATTAGAAAGAATCTTTATTCTGATATTCACTGCCCAGCTAGTTCCCACTTTCTCCTAGAGAACACTTGATGGAAGGTGCTCTAAAAAATTTGGTGCCTCAGTCTTATCTCCTGCTAAAGCAGCTGTGTTGCAATCATCATTTAGAAATTTTCAGACACAATTGGCATTTCAACCTGCAGAGTTTCAAATCTCAAGACTTTCTGTCAAATTACACATAAGCATCAGCAAGAGTTTTTCCTTTAGCAGAGCTTGAAATTTCTTTCTTTCTTTCTTTCTTTCTTTCTTTCTTTCTTTCTTTCTTTCTTTCTTTCTTTCTTTCTTTCTTTCTCTCTCTCTCTCTTTCTTTCTCTC
>NC_045445.1:60898653-60930933 GCF_002776525.5 Piliocolobus tephrosceles | reverse complement strand
TTTTTTTTTAGAGACTCTCTCTGTTGCCCCAGGCTGGAGTGCAGTGGTGACATCTCAGCTCACTGCAGCCTCCGCCTCCCGGGTTCAAGCAATTCTCCTGCCTCAGCCTCCCAAGTAGCTGATACTACAGGCCTGCACCACCACGCCCAGCTAATTTTTGTATTTTTAATTTTTGTATTTTTAGTAGAGATGGGGTTTTCCCATATTAGCCAGACTGGTCTCGAACTCCTGACCTCATGATCCACTTGCCTCAGCCTCCCAAAGTACTGGGACTACAGGCATGAGCCACCGCTGTCCAGCTTCTTTCTTAACAGAGCTACTTGAGTGGCTAGTTCTAGTCCGAGTTCAACTATGTCAGGCAAGAACTTTGCTAAAAATAGCAAGCAAGAGCCTAGCATATGTAAACAGCATGAATTTGTCTTACTATCTCCTTTAATACTACAATGTCAGTTGACACACAGTCTATTTTCTAATGTAAAACAGGCAATTATTTAACTAAATGCTTTGTCACTGTCTAACAAGGCTTTCCAGCCTGCTGTCTATATCTGAATTATTAATACGCAGCTCCAGATTTCTTCCATTTAGCCAATTCTATAATTAGATTCTATTAATTTCAGCATCACACTTACAAGTATAAAATCTGTATCAGACAGAATTGATTCATGTATATAAAGGTATATATGTATAAAATATGTATGTGTGTGTATAAATTGAAATTGTATCTCATTACTTTGATTTGCATATATATAAAATAACAGTGGCTTAAATAAAATATTTTTTTCTCAATTAAGGGCTCAGAGACAGGCTGCCCTTGGCTGAAATGGTGGCTTTACTCCTGCTACCATTCTACTCTACTAGCTTTAAATCTAGCACTGATCCTCCAGCATGTTTCATATTCCCAAGTGACTGCGGGAGATGCAGTTATCACATGGACTTTCAAGACAGATAAAAGGAAGTAGGAAAAGAAAGGGGGGGGGGAATATATATATATGAGCAAAGTCAGTGCTTTTTGAGGAGATTTTAAAGAAACTCCAACCAATGACTTCCACTTATTTATAATTGGCCATCCATAGATGCAAGAGGGATTGGATAAAACAGTCCTTTGCTCTTGCTTATATTCTTCTGGAATATATTCAGGATTCTGTGTATTTACGTATTAAAAAATGAATATTAAATAGTCCTTGATATGGTTTGGATTTGTGTCCCCGACCATATCTCATGTCAAATTGTAATCTCCAGTGTTGAAGGAAGGGCCTGCTGGGAGGTGATTGGATCATGGGGGCATATTTCCCTCTTGCTATTGTTGTGATAGTAAGTTCTCATGAGATCTGTTTGTTTAAAAGTGCGTAGCTCTTCCCACTTGGCTCTCTCCTCCTGGTCCAGTCACGTAGGATGTATCTGCTTCCCCTATGCCTTCTGTCAAGATTGTAAGTTTACTGAGGCCTCCCCAGTCATGCTTCCCATACAGCCTGTGGAATTGTGAGCCAATTAAACCTTTTTTTCCCTTATAAATTACTTAGTCTCAGGTAGTTCTTTCTAGCAATGCAAGAACGGACCAATACAATCCCAATTTAGCAGGCTTTACAACAGAGCCTACATTCCAGAATTCAAAAAAGTTAATTGGAGATAAAATAAAGATCTGAACTTTATTTAAAAGTCTATACAATTATTAGAACAGTATTTTGGATAAATCTTTGTGAGATATAAAAGGGATGATGGGCAAGGTTAACTGCATAAAATTTAAATGAACAATACAAAATATTCTGTATGTCAAAAGATACTATACACAAATACTTAAAGAATTTTTACAGAACATCTAAAATTTAGATAATGGTCTAAAAATCAACAAGCATTTCAGATAAGAGAAAATACAAAAGGCCAGTAAACATGAAAGATACTCAACCATGCAGTAATTAGGGGAGTGCCAATCAAAGTAATGAGACACAATTTCAAGTCTATCATTTGGAAATAATTAAAATAATAAAACAACAATTTGAAAGTTAATATCAAAGTCCAGTATGGCATGAACTAACATGCACTCTTACAGGTACTACTTTTCTGGAACATAATTCAGTGTGTATCAGAATTTTAAATGCACACACTCACTGGGCAAGCAATTTCAAGAATAGATAGCACTTGTAAATGTATACTTGTGCATATATGAAAATATATCTGTATAAGGAGAGATCAAAACAGCATTGCTTAATTCAGCAGAAATATAAAGACTCCTTACATGTTTACCGACAAGAAAAAAGAAAAATGATAATTAAATGATAACTCCAATTATAAAATAATCTGCAATGCTTAAAATAAAGAAAGTATATTGTATGTACTGACCTAAGTATAATTTGAAGTCAATTTGGTAAGAAATAACATCTTTACTATGTTGAGACTGCCAATCCATGAAACAGATATGTCTCTTCATTTATCTGGATCTTATTTTATTCATTGGCCTTTAACGAGTTTTAGCATACGGTTTTTAACATGTTTTGTTAAGTTTTATATCTAAATATGTTATATTTTGGAGAGATTGCAAATGGTATTATGTCTTAACTTTCTGTTTCCACAAGTTCGTTGTTAGTACACAAGTATGGGATTGATTTTTGTGTATTGATCCTGTATCCTGCAACCTTGCGGAACTCACTTATAAGTTCCAGATTTGTTTGTTTTTATTGCCTATTTCTTCAGATTTTCTATATAAATAATAATATCATATGCAGATAGGAACAGTTTTATCTCTATTTCCAATCTACATGATTTTGATAATCTTTTCTTGACTCATTGAAGTAGCTAGAACTCCCAGGACTATGTTGAATAAGAGTGATGAGAATAAGCAATTTTACCTCTGTTTCTGATGATCTTAAGGCAAAAGCATTCTGAATGTCAGCATTAAGAATCATGTTAGCTTTAGTCACTCTCTCTTTCTCTCTCTCTCGTATTGGATTTTGTCAAATCCTTTTTCTTCACCAATTAATGTGATCATGTAATTTGTCCTTGCTAGCCTTTTGATAGGTTGAATTATTTTGATTGAAACACAATTGATATCAATCACAGTGACAGCTTTGCATATCTGGAATAAAGCTCATGTTGTCATGGCATACTCATCTTTTTATACATTGCTGGGTTTATTTTTCTATTTTTTTTTTTTTAAGAAATTTTCAACCTGAATTTTAACTAATTCCATCTTTTAAATGTTCCAGAACTATTCATATTATCTACTTAATCTTGGTTGAGTTCTAGCAGTTTGTGAATTTTAAGAAAAGGATCTATTTCTTCTAAGATGTTAACTTATGACCACGGAGTTTTCATAGTGCTCCACCTATTATTATTTTAATGATTATACAGTCTCTAGTAAAAGCTCCTACTAAATTCATGATGTTGGTGATTTGTGTCTCATTTATGTTTTATCAGGCTTGTGAGACATTAATTAATTTTATTTATTTTCTCAAAGATGTACATTTTATTTTATTGATTTTCTCTGTTGTTTTCCTTCTTTCAAATTTATTGATAACTGTGTTTATCTTTAATACAGCCATCCTCTTGCTTGATTTAATTTGATTTTTCTCCTTAATAAGAGCTTAAGTTATTAATTTAAGACATTTTCTTGTTGTTGATGAAAGAATTAGATGCTATAATTTTTTATATCTACATTGCCTTAGCACTATTCACATATTTTGATGTTGTATTTTCAGTAATTATGTTAAATGTAAGTGGACCAAACACTCCAACCATAATTTAGTAAATGGGAAAATAGATTTAAAAATTGTATCCTCAGTACAGAGACAATAACAGACAATAGGGAAAAAATTCCCTGTTCAATAAATGGTGCTGGAATAACTGGCTAACCAAATGCTGAAGAATAAAATAGGACCCATACCTTTCAACATTTCAAACAATAACTGAAGATGGATTAAAAATTTAAACTTGAGACCTTAAAGTATAAAAATCCTAAAAGAAAACCTATGGAATTCCATTCCAGGCATCAGCCTTGGCAAATAATTTTTGGCTAAGTTCCCCAAAACAATCACAACAAAAACAAAATTGACAAGTGGGACCTAAGTAAACTAGATAGCTTCTGAACAGCAAAAGAAACTGCCAGTAGAGTAAACAGACGACCAACAGAATGGGAGAAAAAAAAATCGCAAACTATGCATCTGACAAAGGTCTGATATTCAGCATCTATATGGAAATTATACAAATTTTCAAGAAAAAACAAACAACTCCATTAAAAAGTGGGAAAATGACATGAACAGACATTTTTCAAATAAGATATACATGTGGCCAACAAACCTGCTGAAATTGCTCAACATCATTGATAATTGCAGAAATGGAAATCAAAAGCACACGGAGATAGCATCTCACACCATTCAGAACAGCCATTATGAAATTGACAAAATATACCAGATGATGGTGAGGTTGTGGAAAACAAGGAACGCTTACACACTGCTTTGGTGGCAATGTAAATTAGATCAGCTGCTGTGGAAAGCAGTTTGAAGATTTCTCAAAGAACTTCCAACATTGCCATTCAACCCGGCATTCCCATTACTCGTTATATACACAAAGGAAAGTAAATTATTCTAACAAAAATACACATGCACTTGTGTGTTAATCTCAGCATTATTCACAATAGCAAAGACATGGAATTACCCTACAGGCCCATCAAGTCTGGACTGGATAAAGCAAATGTGGTACCTATACATCATGAGATGCCACACAGCTATATAAAAGAAGAAAGTTATATCCTCGTCAGCAACATGGATGTGGTTGGAGGTCATTATTCTAAGCAAATTAACACAGGAGCAAAAACCAAATACTGTACATTCTCACTTACAAGTTGGAGCTAAACTTTGCATACACATGGACATAAAGATGGGTACAATAGACAGCGGGCACTGAGGACTACTAGAGAAGGGAGGGTTTTAGGGAGGAGAGGGCTGTAAAATTAACTACAGGGTGCAATGCTCACTACCTGGGTAACAGGGTCATTTGTATACCAAACTTCAGCAACATGCAATTTACTCACGTAAAAAACCTGCACATGAATCCCCTGAACATATAATAAAAGTTTAGTAAAATAAATAAAGTTCTCAAGTCAGGATCTCAAACTTTGGCCTGGTGCTGTGGCTCAGGCCTGTAATCCCAGAATTATGGGAGGCTGAGGTGGGTGGATCACTTGAACTCTGGAGTTCGAGACCAGCCTGGGCAACATGGGAAAATCCAATCTTTACTAAATAATACAAAAATTAGCCCCGCGAAGTGGAGTACACCTGTATGTAAAATATGTGACCCTACGTTACTCTATTCTTCCTTCTTTCTGCTGTTATTGTCACAAATTACATCTTAATATATTGTTTAGTATTAAATATTGATCTATAATTATTGTTTTGTGCAATTGTTTTTTTTAAACATGGGGTAAAAACACAAGTTATAAGTAAAAAAACAAATGTATACTATCTTTTTTATTTATTTATATAGTTACCATTAGTGACACTCATATCTTCAAGTGAACTTGAGTTACTGTCTAGTATCTTTTCATTTCTGCCTTGATATGATTTGGTTGTGTCCCCATCCAAATCTCACATTGAAGTGTAACTCCCATAATTCCCACATGTTGTGGGAGGAACCCGGTGGGAGGTGATTGAATTATGGGGACAGGTCTTTTCTGCACTGTTCTCATGACGGTGAATGGTCTCTCAAGAACTGATGGTTTTAAAAATGGGAGTTTCCCCACACAAGCTCTCTCTTTACCTGCTGCCATCCATGTAAGACATGATTTACTTCTCCTTGCTTTCCACCATTTGTGAGGCCTCTTGAGCCACGTGGAAGTGTAAGTCCATTAAACCTCTTTCTTTTGTAAATTGCCTGGTCTCTGGTATGGCTCTATCAGCAGCATGAAAATGGACTAATACAGTAAGTTGGTGTCAGTAGAGTGAGGCATTGCTGAAAAGATACCCACAAATGTTGAAATGACTTTGGAACTGGGTAATGGGCAGAGGTTGGGACAGTTTGGAGGGCTCAGAAGAAAACAGGAAAATGTGGGAAAGTTTGGAACTCCCTAGACACTTGCTGAATAGCTTTGTCCAAAATGCTAATAGTGATATGAACAATAAGGTTCAGGCTGAGGTGGTCTCAGACGGAGATGAGAAACTTATTGGGAATTGGAACAAAGGTGACTCTTGTTATGTTTTAGCAAAGAGACTGGCAACATTTTGCCCCTGCCCTAGAGATGTGTGGAACTCTAAACTTCAGAGAGATGATTTAGGGTATCTGGTGGAAGAAATTCCTAAGCAGCAAAGTATTCAAAAGGTGACTCGGGTGCTGTTAAAGGCATTCAATTTTATAAGGGAAGCAGAGCATAAAAGTTCAGAAAATGTGGAGCCTGACAATGCGATAGAAAAGAAAAACCCATTTTCTGAGCAGAAATTCAAGCAGGCTGCAGAAATTTGCATAAGTAATGAGGAGCCAAATGTTAATCCCCAAGACAACAGAGAAAATGTCTCCAGAGCATGTCAGAGGATGACAGCCTCTCCCATTATAGGCCTGTAGGCCTAGGAGGAAAAAGTGGTTTCACTGGCCGGGCCCAGGGTCCTCATGCTGTGTGCAGCCTAGGGACTGGGTACCCTGCATCCCAGCCACTCCAGCCATGGCTGAAATGTGCCAACATAGAGCTTGGGCTGTGGCTTCAGAGGATGCAAACCCCAAGCCTTGGCAGCTTCCACATAGTGTTGAGCCTGTGAATACACAGAAGTCAAGAACTGAGGTTTAGAAACCTCCTCCTAGATTTAAGATGTGCAAAAATGCCTGGATGACCAGGCTGAAGTTTCCTGTAGGGGTGGGGCTCTTATGGAGAACCTCTGCTAGGGCAGTGCAGAAGGGAAATGTGGGGTCAGAGCCCCCACACAGGGTCCCTACTGTGGCACCACCTAGTGGAGCTGTGAGCAAAGGGCCACCATCCTCCAGAACCCAGAATTGTAGATCCACCAACAGCTTGCACAGTGTGGCTGGAAAAGCTGCAGACACTCAACACCAGCCCATGAAAGCAGCCAGGAGGGAGGCTATACCCTGCAAAGCCACAGGGGCGGAGCTGCCCAAGACCATGGGAACCCACCTCTTGCATGCAAGACTTGGAATCAAAAGAGATCATTTTGGAGCTTTAACATTTGACTGCCCTGCTGGATTTCGGACTTGCATGGGGCCTGTAGCCCCTTTGTTTTGGCCAATTTCTCCCATTTGGAATGGCTGCATTTACCCAATGCCTGTACCCTCATTGTAGACAGGAAGTAACTAACCTGGACTGTGGACTTTTGAGTTAAAGCTGAAATGATTTAAGATTTTGGGAGACTATTGGGAAGGCATGATTGGTTTTGAAATTTGAGACATGAGATTTAGGAGAGGCCAGGGGCTGAATGATATGGTTTGGCTGTATCAAAATGATCTCATTTTGAATTGTAACTTCCACAATTCCCACCTGTTGTTGGAGAAACGTAGTGGGAGGTGATTGAATTATGGGAGCAGGTCTTTCCTGAACTGTTCTCATGATAGTGAGTGGTCTCCTGAGATCTCACGGTTTTAAAAATAAGAGTTTCCCTGCCAAACTCTCTCTTTGCCTGCTGCCATCCATGTAAAACATAATTTACTCCTTGCCTTCTGCCATGATTGTGAGGGTTCCCCAGCCACATGGACCTGTAAATTCATTAAACTTCTTTCTTTTATAAATTGCCCAGTCTCAAGTATGTCTTTATCAGCAGCATGAAAATGGACTGATATAAGCCTGAAGAACTACCATTAGTATTTCTTGTAGGCTAGACTGGCTAGTTGTGAATGCCCTTCACTTTTATCTGAAAATATTTTAAATTCTCCTTTATTTTTTCCAAATCAAAACTCTTGTTTGAAAGGCCTTTCTCTTTGTACTTTGAATATATCATCCCACTAACTTCTGACTGTATGATTTCTGATAAGTCAGCTGTTAATATCATTTAGGATTACTTTCAGATAATTTGTTGCCTATCTTTTGCTCCTTTCAAAATTTGCTGCTTGTCCTTCAACAGCTTGATTATAATTACGTGTTTAGGTGTGTATCTCTTGGGAGACATTCTGACAATTCCTCAGAATGTTAAACATAAGTTACTATATGACCCAACAATTTCACACTTTGCTATATATGCAAGAGAATTTCAAACATATATTTACATATTAACTTGTACACAAACATTCACAACGTCATTATTCATAATAACTACAATATGGCAATGACCCAAATGTCCATCTGATGCTAAAAGGTTAACCAAAAGGTGGTATATTCATAAAATAGAATAATATTTGGCAATAAAATCTATGAATTACTGTCATATGCTACAACATTGGTGAATCTTAGAAACATGCTAAGTGAAAGCAGTTAGACACAATAGGGCATGTATTGCATGAATCTATTATATAAGATATCCAGAATAGATTAATCCATAGAGACAGAAAGGGAATTAGTTGTTGCCAGGGCCTTGCAGGAGAGAAGAATGAGGAGTGATTGCTAATAGATACAGAATGACTAAAATACTCTAAAAATTTATTGTAGTGATGGTTTCACAATCATCACAGCTTATTTGTAAATATATTAGGATGGTGCAAAAGTAATTGTGGTTTCCCCATTAAAAGTAATGGCAAAAGCCACAATTGTTTTTGCATCAACCTAACCTAATACTAAACACCAGTGATTTGTACAATCTAAAAGGGTTAATTTTATGTCCTGTTAATTATATCTCAATAAAGATAGTATAAAAAAAGAAATGGAGTGCTAATACTAAAATTGAATAAATAAATAAATAATTGACAGTCAAAAATAGTGTGATCTCTTTCAACTTTTACAGCCATCATCATTAGTAGTTGTAGTAGTAGTGATAGCAGTAGCATTTCATTGTTATTGACTGGAGTATTTGCTCTTGGAGATATAAATTTATTTATACCAGAGTGCAAGAGAGTAAGATTGCAACCATTTCTAACAAAGAATACTAGATGAAGACTGATGTTACACTAAGTTCAGGGCATACAATGCAAAAGCACAGAACATAGTTATTTTTATTTTAGAAAACTTCCAGGTTAAATTTACTTTCTATATTAATTTGGGTGTCTATGTGAACCTTTAATAAGTGCAGTATTAAATTTATTTTTATTCTGATATAATCGTGTTAATAACATACTGTTTGGAAATAAATAGCACATCATTCAGAAGGAAAATATGCATGTGCTATATAATTATGAAGCAACAATATCTCCAGTTGAGAAAACCGTGTAGAGATATAGAAGAAAATATAAGAAATATAAACATGGTAAGTAAACAGAGCTGAGTTTTTCAAAATTAGTCAAATCTTTTTAATCTTATCAAATAATTAAAATATGTATCATATGATGATTCAATTTAAAATGCACACTCAGAAGCTATCAACTTTTTGCCTACTTTCTTTCCTTATGGCTAGGAATGTTAGAATTGTTATGGTTATCAAACAGAAACATTTCCAAAACAAATTCTATAATTATTTTGAAAAAATAATAAAGAAAGCAAATGCTATGTAATTTTATGTGCTTGAATTTGAAAATAAACTGTATAAAATATCAGACAAACAGATTTTTGGTAGTAAGCTGACGAGAGTAACTGATGAGTTTCTGCATTTTTCAAGTGCTGTTGAGTATCTGTGTCTCTGCCCTCAAATTTATGTTGAATCCTAACCCACAATGTGATAGTATTAGGAATTATAGCCTGTTGTAGGTGATTACCTTATGGCATCAGATCCCTCATGAATTGCATTAGTGTCCTTATAAAAGAAAGCTTAGAGAGCTTCCTTCTCCCTTGCCTCCCCAATTAAGTGAGCTCACACTGAGAAGACAGCTGTCTCTGAATCAGAAAGCAGGCCCTGCAGACATTAAATTTGATAGTGCCTTGATCTTGAACCTCTCAGTCTCCAAAACTGTGAGCAATAAATTTCTGTTGTTTTTAAGCCACCAAGTCTATAATATTTTGTAATAGTTGCCCAAATGGAATGAGATGATATCATATAGCTAAAAGCTTCTGTAAAAAGTTCACAGCAAAATGAAAAAGTAACTGTATCAATGTGATTGATTTAAAAACAAAAAACAAATTTTCATATAAACTATGAAAGATAAATGGTTCTATATTAAATAATTCAATAAGATGCTATTCTATAAAACTTATGTTTAGTCTAATGATGTCCTTAAGGAAATTAGTCATTATATTACTTGACTAATTTCCTTGAGGATTTTCTGTATAAATTTCTTCCTAGTCTTAACATCAATAATATTTGTGCATTTTTCTGAGCCAGTCACCTGTTTTCATCTGATAGGCCCTAATAACTATGATTTGATTTCTCTAGTAAGTGTACGAGATTTAATGATATGTATTTTTCATACTAGCTTCATTCTCAGATATGTTTTATATTTTACTCTTGTTATGTTTTTTCTTTGTCATATAATTTATAATATTTTAAATGTTCTTGTAAGTAGCCTTACATTCATGTTGGTTCAGGAAGAATAATAAATATTAGGTGTCAATTGACTATTAGATACTTGTTAGGTGTCTCAAAATCAGCTGAATTCATAATGTCCCAAACTGAACTGATATCAATTTCTCTGCAATGCATATATAGTACAGGAATACCTTATTTTATTGCACTTCACTTTATTGTGGCTTGTAGTGATTTTTTTTTCTCTTTTACAAATGGGAGGTTTGTAACAATGCTGTGTTGAGCAAGTCTATTAGTACTATTTGTTCAATAGCAAGTGTTCACATAGTATCTATGTATCATATTTTTGTTATTCCAACAATATCTCAAAGTTCATTATTATTATTATTATTATTATTATTATACCTGTTATGGTGATTTTTAATCAGCAGTCTTTGATGTTACCATTGTAAGTGTCTGAGAGGCACGATGAATCACTCCCATATAAGAAAGAAAATATAATTTTTCAGTTTTGTGGATGTTTTGACTGCTCCAGCTACCAGCCATTCCATACCTCTCTGCTTCTCCTTGGGTCTCCCTATTTCCTGAGACACAGTGCTATTAAAATTGGGCCAGCTAATAACCCTATAATGTCCTCTAAGTGTTCAAGTGAAATGAAGAGAAGCAAATCTCTCACTTTAACTCAAAAACTAGGAATGATGAAGCTTAGTGAGGAGGCAAGTCTAAAGCCAAAATAGGTTAAAAGCTAGGCCTCTGTGCCAGTTAGGCAAGTTGTGAAGGCAAAGAAAAATTCTTTGAAAAAAATTAAAATTACTGTTCCACTGAACACACAAATGATAAAAAAGCAAAACACTCTTTTGCTGATACAGAGAAAATTTTAGTGGTCTGGATATGAGATCAAATCACACAATATTTTATTAAGTCAAAGCCTAATTCACAGCAAGGCCCAAACTCTCTTCAATTCTCTGAAGGCTGACAGAGGTGAGGGAGCTGCAGACAAAAAATTTGAATCTAGCTGGGGTTAGTTCATGAGGTTTAAGGAAAGAAGCCATCTCCATAACATAGAAGTGCAAGGTGAAGTAAATGCTAATGGAGAAGCTGCAGCAATTTATCCAGAAGATATAGCTAAGATAATTGATGAAGGTGTCTACACTAAATAACAGATTTTTAGTGTAGATAAAAAAGCCATATATTGGAAGAAAATGTCATCTAGGACTTTCATAGTTAGAGAGAAGTCAATGACTGTCTTCAAATCTTCAAAGGACAAGCTGACTTTCTGTTAGGGGCTAATGCATTTGGTGGCTAACTTGAAGCCAGTGTTCATTTACTATTCTGAAAATTCAAAGACCCTTACAAATTATGCAAAATGCACTCTGCCTGTGCTCTATAAATGGAGCAACACAGCCTTGATGAGAACACGTCTGTTTTCAGCATGGTTTACTAAATATTTTAAGCTCACTGTTGAGACCTACTGCTCAGAAAAAAAAAAAAAAAAAATCCAAAATGTTACTCTCATTGAAAATGCAGCTAGTCATTTCAAAGCTCTGCTGGAGATGTACAAGATCATTAATATTCTTTTGATACTTGCTAATACAACATCCATTCTATAACACATGGATCAAAGAGTCATTGGGACTTTCAAGTCTTATTATTTGATACAAATATTTTTTAATGCTATAGCTACCATAGATAGTGATTTCTCTGATGCATCTGGGAAAAGTAAATTGAGAACCTTTGGGAAAAAATTTACCATAAAGATGCCATTAAAAATATTTGTAATTCATGAAAGGAGGTTAAATTATTAATATTTACAGGAGTTTGAGAGACATTGGTTCCAATTTTCACAGATAACTTTTAGTGGTTCAAGACTTCAGTGGAGGAAGTAACTGTAGATATTGTGAAAATAGCAAAAATATTATAATTAGAAGTGGATCCTGAAGAAGTGACTGAATTATTGCAATCTCATAATGAAAATTGAAAAGATGAGGAGTTATTTCTTATGAATGAGCAAAGAACATAGTTTTGTAAGATGAAATCTACTCCTACTCCTGGTGAAGATGTTGAGGACTTTGCTGAAATGACAAGAATGGATTAAGATTATTTCATAAATGAAGTTGATAAACCAGACACGAGGTTTGAGAGGATTGACTCCAGTTTTTTTTTATTTTTTATTTTTTTAGGTTAAAAGGTATATGCTTGTTGGCCACATGTATATCTTCTTTGAAAAGTGTCTATCCATTGCCCACTTTTTAATAGGATTTGTTTTTACTTGTAAATTTGTTTAATTTCCTTATAGATGTTGGACATCAGGCCTTTGTCAGATATCCAACAAATTTTTAGCTTGCAAATGTTTTCCCATTCTATACATTGTCTGTTTACCCTGTTGATAGTTTCTTTTGCTGTGCAGAAGCTCTGTAGTTTAATTAGATCCTAGTTGTCAATTTTATTTTTCTTGCAATTGCTTTTGGCTACTTTGTCATAAAATCTTTTCCAGTTCTTATGCTCAGTATGTTACCACCTAGGTTGTCACCCAGAGTTTTTATAGTTATGGGTTTTACATTTAAGTGTTTAATCCTTCTTGAATTGATTTTGTATGTGGTGTAAGGAAGGGGTCCAGTTTCAATTTTCTGCATATGGTTAGCCAGTTATCCCAGCACCATTTATTGAATGAAGAGTCCTTTCTCTACTGCTTGTTTTTTTTTTTTTTTTGTCAGCTTTGTCAAAGATTATATGGTTGTAAGTATGTGGCCTTATTTCTGGGCTTTCTATTCTGTTCTTTTAGGCCAAGGGTTTTTTTTTTTTTTTTTTTTTTTTTTTTTTGTGCCAGTACCATGCTGATTTTGATTACTGTAACCCTGTAGTTACAAAATCCTGTTTTGATACAGACAGGAGGGAGGGAAATACTGGGTAGAAGGAGCCAACAAAGGCCCCACCCTCAAGCCCAGAAACCGCATTCTTAAATGAGAACAGTTATACCTGTTTTCCCACCTGAATGTTGCTTTTTCCAAAACCAACCTGGCCCATCATGCCCCCCATTGTGTACCCATAAAAACCCCAAACTCCACTGGTAGAAGAGTAGAGCAGTGTGGCAGAGAAGAAAAGAGAAGAAGCAACTGAGAGTCAGAGACTACAGACGGACGTGGCTTAACTTCAGACAGCATGACTTTGGAGAGGAGCTCAACCAGAGCTGGCCAGGCTTCAGGAAATAATCACCTTCTGCATCTTCCCCCTTCCAGCTCCCCTTCCGCTGAGAGCCACTTTCACCACTTAATAAAATCTCCACATTCACTATCCTTCAAGTCCATGCGACCTGATTCTTCCTGGATGCTGAACAAGAAACTGGGTACCAAGATGGCAGGGTATAAGAGGCTTTCACCCTCACTCTTCACTGAGCTGGTTAACACTTAGCCATCTGCAGATGACAAACACTAAAAGAGCATTGTTTGTAACACACAGCTTCTGGGGCTCCAGAAGTCATGGGCAACCACTAGATGACTGTGGGCTGATACAGGGTTCGTTCTTGCCAGTTCCTAAAGGCACTTGCCTCAGCTCCTGCATCAGCTCACCTACGTGCTCCCCCTTCCACAAGGGTTTTGAGCCCAGCCATATCCTGTTGCAAGTCCCTTGAGGGGGTCAAGAAAATGTCCTGTCTCAGTTTGAAGTCAGGTAGCATGATGTTTCTTGCTTTGTTCTCTTTCCTTTGGATTGCCTTGGCTATTTGGGCTCGTTTTTAGTTTCATAAAAATTTTTAAATAGCTTTTTCTAGTTCTTTGAAGAATGTCACTGGTACTTTGACAGCCGTGGCATTGAACCTTTAAATTGTTTTTGACCATGTGGCCATATTAATGATACAAATTCTTCATTCACAAACATAAAAGGTTTTTCTATTTGTTTGTGTCATCTCTGATTTCTTCGAGCAGGTTTTGTAATTCACATTGTGGAGATCTTTCACCTTCCTGATTAGCTATATTCATAGGTATTTTATTATTTTTGTGGTAGTGGAAATGGAATTGTGTTCCAGATTTTGCTTGTGGCTTGGCTGTTGTTGGTGTACAGGAATGCTAGTGTTTTTGTATGTTGATTTTATATCCTCAATCTTTGCTGAAGCTGCTTATTAGTGCAAAGAGTTTTGGGGCCAAGACAATAGTTTTTACAGATATATAAAATATATCTATAAATATAGATATATAATCATGTCATTGACAATTGTAGGAAGAGAGGATAGTTCAACTTCCTCTCTTCCTATTTGGACATGCTTCATTTATCTTGCCAGCTTGGTCTGGCCAGGACTTCCAATACTATGTTTGAGATGGTTTGGGTCTGTGTCCTTGCCCAAATCTCATGTTGAAATGTAATCCCTGATGCTGGAGGTGGAGCCTTATAGGGGGCTATTAGTTCATGGTGGTGGTTTCTCATGATTTAATACCATCCTCCCTTGGTGCTGTAATTGCAATAGTGAGTTTTCATGACATCTAGTTGTTTGAAAGTGTGTGGAACCTCCCTCCTCTCTCTCTTGGCCTTGCTCCTTCCATGCAAGATCCTATGCCTGCTTTGCCTTTTGCCTTGAGTAAGAGCTCTCTGAAGTCATCCCAGAAGCAGATGCTATCATGTTTCCTGTGCAGACTGCAGGACTGTGAGCTAATTAAACTTTTTTTTTTTTTGGTAAATTAACCAATCTCAGGTATTTCCTTATAGGAATGTGAGAATGGACTAATACAATGTTGAATAGTAATAATGAGAGAGAGCATCATTGTCTTTTGCCAGTTTTCAAGCGGAATTCTTTCAGCATTTGTCTATTCAGTATAATGCTGGCTGTGGGTTTGGAATAGAAGACTTTTATTATTTTAAGATGTGTCCCTTCAATACCAAGCTATGGGAATTTTTAACATAAAGAGATGCTAAATTTTGTCAAAAGCTGTTTCTGCATCTGTTGAGTTAACCATGTGTTTTTTTGTCTTTAGTTCTGTTTGTGTGTTGAATTACGTTTATTTATTTGCATATGTTGAACCAGTCTTGCATCACTCTGATAGCCTACTTGATGATGGTGGCTTAGCTTTTTGATGTGCCACTTGATTTGATTTGCCAGTATTTTTTGAGGACTTTAGCATCAATATTCACCAAGAATATTGGCTAAAGTTTTCTTTTTTGTTGTTGTGATTCTGCCAGGTTTTGGTATCAGGTTGATTCTGGCCTCATAGAATGAGTTAGGGAGGAAACCTATTTCCTCAATTTTTGGGAATGGTTTCAGTAGAAATAGAATCAGCTCTTCTATATACATCTGATAGATTTTGACTGTGACTCCATCTGGTCCTGGGCTTTTTATTTTTGGTTGGTTATTTATTACTGATTCAATTTCAGAGCTCTTTATTGCTGTACTAGTTTGCTCTCATGCTGCTATAAAGAAATACCTGAGACTGGGTAATTTATGAAAAGTGGTTTAATTAACTCACAGTTCTGCATGGCTGGGGAGACCACAGGATACTTAAAGTCGTGGCAAAAGACACTTGTTCACAGGGTGGCAGGGAAGATAATGAGTGAGGGCTGAAAGAAGGGGAAAGCACCTTATAAAACCATCAGATCTCATGAGAAGTTACTCATTGTCATGAGAACAGCACTGGGGAAACCACCCACGTTAATCAATTACCTCTCACCAGGTCCCTCCCACAACATGTGGAGATTATGGGAATTAAAATTCAACATGAGATTTGGGTGGGGACACAGCTAAACCATATCATTCTACCCTGACCTATTCCAAATCTCATGTCCTCACATTTCAAAACACAAGCATGTTCTTCCAACAGTCTCCCAAAGTCTTAATTTATTCCTGCATTAACTCAAAGTTCCAAGTCCATAGTCTCATCTGAGGCAAGGCAAGTCGATTCTGTCTATAAGCCTGTAAAATAAAAAGCAAGTTAGTTACTTCCTAGATACAATGGAAGTTCAGATATTGGGTAAATACGTATGATTCAAATGAGAGAAATTGGCCAAAACAAAGGAGTTACAGTCCCCACTCAAGTCAGAACTCCAACAGGGCAGTCATTAAACCTTAATGTGTCTTTGATCCCATGTCTCACATCCAGGGCATGGTGATGCAAGAGGTGGACTCTCACAACCTTGGGCAGCTTTGCCCTTGTGTCTTTGGAGGTCACAGCCCCTGTACTGACTGCTTTCACAGGCTGGCATTGAGAGTCTGTGGCTTTTCCAGGTGTACGGCAGAAGCTGTCAGTGAATCTACCATTCTAGGGTGTATAGGATGCTGGTCTTCTTCTCAGAACTCTTTTAAACAGCGCCCCAGGGGGGACTGTGTGTAGGGGCTTTGACCCAACATTTGCCTTCTGCACTACCCTAGCAGAGGTTCTCCATGAGGACTCTGCCCCTGCAGCAAATTTCTGCCTGGACATCCAAGCATTTCAATACATCCTCTGAAATCTAGGTGGAGTTTCCCAAAACTCAATCCTTATCTTCTGTGCACTTTCAGGATAAATACCATATGGAAGTTTCCAAGCCTTATGCCTTGCACCCTCTAAAGCAATGGCCTGAGCTGAACCTTGGCCCCTTTCAGCCATGTCTGGAGCTGAAGCAACTGGGACACAAGGCACCATGTGTCAAGGCAGTGTGGAGCAGATGGGCCCTGGGCCCAGCCCAGGAAACCATTTTTTCCTCCTAGGCCTCTGGGCCTGTGATGGGAGAGGCTGCTGTGAAGGTCTCTGACATGCCCTGGAGACATTTTCCCCATTGTCTTGGTGATTAACATTTGGCTCCTTGTTACTTATGCAAATTTCTGCAGTGGGCTTAAATATCTCCTGAGAAAATCAGTTTTTATTTTCTATCACATCATCAGGCTGCAAATTTTCCCAAACTCTTATGCTCTGTTTACTCTTGAATGGTTTGCTGCTTAGAAATTTCTTCCACCAGATACCCTAACTCATCTCTTTCAAGTTCAAACTTCCACAGATCACTAGGGCAGGGGCAAAATGCCACCAGTCTCTTTGCATAACAAGAACAACTTTTACTCCAGTTCACAAGAAGTTCCTCATCTCCATCTGAGACCACCTCAGTCTGAACATCATTTTTCATATCACTATCAGCATTTTGGTCAAAGCCATTCAACAGGTCTCTATGAAGTTCCAAACTTTCACTTCTGAGTTCTCCAAGTCTTTAGGAAGTTCCAAACTTTACCACATTTTTGTCTTCTTCTGAGCCCTCCAAACTGTTCCAACCTCTGCCCATTACCCAGTTCTAAAGTTGCTTCTACATTTTGGGGTATCTTTATAGCAGTACCCCACTCTCTGCAGTACCAATTTACTGTATTATTTCATTCTCATGCTGCTGTGAAGAAATACTGAGACTGATTTATAAAGAAAAGAGGTTTAATTGACTCACAGCTCTGCATGGCTGGGGAGACCTCAGGAAATGTACAATCATGGTGGAAGGCACCTCTTCACAGGGTGTCAAGGAAGAGAATGAGTGAGAGCCCAGTGAAAGAGGAAGACCCTTATAAATCCATCAGATTTCATGAGAACGTACTATCACGAAAGTAGCATGGGGAAACCACCCACATGATTAAATTACCTCTGACCAGGTCCCTCCCATGTCACATGGGGACTATGGGAACTATAATTTGACATGAGATTTGGGTGAGGACACAATCTAACCATATCAATTAGTATGCTCAGGGATTCAATTTCTTCCTGGTTCAGTCTTGGGAGGGTGTATGTGTCCAGGAATTTATTTACTTCTAGACATTTTAGTTTGTGTTCATAGTGGTGTTCATACTAGTCTCTGATAGTTATTTATATTTCTGTCATGTTACTAGTGACATCCCCTTTGTTGTT
Organism: Piliocolobus tephrosceles; assembly: GCF_002776525.5. Classification (NCBI taxonomy): domain Eukaryota; kingdom Metazoa; phylum Chordata; class Mammalia; order Primates; family Cercopithecidae; genus Piliocolobus; species Piliocolobus tephrosceles. The sequence continues at coordinate 60,912,629 of NC_045445.1, read as the reverse complement.
TCTAATTGTTTTTATTTGTATCTTCTCTCTTTTCTTTTTTATTAGTTTAACTAGTGGTCTATCCATCTTATTAATTTTCTTCAAAAAAGTAACTCCTGTATTTAATTATCTTTTTCATGTCTTAATCTTGTCAGGTTCATCTCTGCTTTTGCTTATTTCTTGTCTTCTGCAAACTTTGGGATTGCTTTGCTCTTGCTTATGTATTTCTTTTGTAGCAGGATGAGCCGTAGACAAAACCCCTCAGACACCAAGTTAAAGAAGGAAGGGCTTTATTCTGCCGGGAGCATCAGCAAGACACATCTGAAAAACCAAGGTCCCTGAGTGAGCAATTCCTGTCCCTTTTAAGGGCTTACAACTCTAAGGGGGTCCACACAAGAAGGTCATAATCGACTGAGCAAGCAGTGGGTATGTGACTGGGGGCTGCATGTACTGGTAATTAGAACGGAACAGAACAGGACAGGGATTTTCACAATGCTTTTCCATACAATGTTGGAAATCTATAGATAACACAAACAGTTAGGCCAGGGGATGATTTTTAACTACTAGGCCCAGGGCATGGTGCTGGGCTATCTGCTTGTGGATTCCATTTCTGCCTTTTAGTTTTCACTTCTTTCTTTGGAGGCAGAAATTGGGCATAAGACAATATGAGGTGTGTTCTCTTCCCTTACTTTCAGTTGTGATGCTAGGTTGCTAAATCAAGATCTTTCTAACTTTTGATGTGAGCATTTAGTACTATGAATTTCTCTCTGGACACTACCTTAGCTGCATCTCAGAGAGTCTGATTTGTTGTATATTAGCTCTCATTAGTTTCAAATAACTTCTTGATTTCTGCCTTAATTTCATTATTTACCAAAAAGTCATTCAGGAGTAGGTTGTTTAGGTTCTATGCAATTGCATGATTTTCAGTTATTTTTGTAGTCTTGGCTTCTATTTTTATGATTTTGGTTCTTTTGAATTTGCTGAGAATTATTTTATTTTGGATTGTGTGATCAATTTTAGTGTATGTACCTTGTGATGATGAGAAGAATGTATATTCTACTGTTGTTCAGTGGACAGTTTTGTAGGTGTCTATCAGGTTTATTTGGTCCAGTATTGAGGTCAGGTCCTATATATGTTTGTTAATTTTCTGTCATGATGATCTGTCTAACACTGTTAGTGGGGTATTGAAGTCTCTCACTATTATTGTGTGGGAAACTAAGTCTCTCTAAAGGTCTCTAAGAACTTCCTTTATGAATCTGTGTGCTCCTGTGTTAAATGCATATATATTAGGGACAGTTAGGTCTTGTTGAAATGAACTCTTTACCATTATGTAATGCCTTTCTTTGTCCTTTTTGATTTTTGTTGGTTTCAAGACTGTTTTGTCTGAAATTAGGATTGCAACCCCTGCTTTTTTCTTCCTCATCCCTTTATTTTGAGCCTATGTTTGTCACTGCATGTGAAGTGGGTCTTGTGAAGACAGCATAGTATTGGGTTCTGTTTCTTTATCCAGCTTGACACTCTGTAGCTTTTAATTGGGGCATTTAGCCCATTTATATTCAAGATTAATATTGATATATATGTATTTGATCATGTTACAATGTTATAAGATTATTGTTATGCAGACTTGTTTGTGTGGTTGCTTTATAGTGTCACTGGTTTGTGTATTTAAGTGTGTATTTCAGTGGCTTGTAACAATCTTTCTCATATTTAGTGTTTCTTTCAGGAGCACTTGTAAGGTAGGTCTAGTGGTAACTAATATCCTCAGCATTTGTTTGTCTGAAAATAATCTAATTATTCCTTCACTTAGGAATCTTAGTTTGGCTGGATATAAAATTCCTGGTAGGAATTTCTTTTCTATAAGAATGTTGAATATAGGACCCTAATCTCTTCTGTCTTGCAGGTTTTCTGCTTTGAGATCTGCAGCTAGTCTAATGGGCTTCCCTTTGTAGGTGACTTGCTCTTTTCTCTAGTTGCTTGTAACATTATTTTTGACCCTGAAGAATATAATGGTTATGTGCCTTAGGAAGAATCTTTGTGTGAAGTATCTTACAGGAGTTCTCTGCATTTCCTGAATTTAACTGTTTACCTTACTAGCTAGTCTGGGGAAGTACTCATGCATGATATTCTGAAATATGTTTTATAAGCTGCTTTCATTCTCCCATTCTCCTTCAGGGATACCAATGGGTCATAAATTCAGTCTCTTAATTCCATGTGTCTCAGAGATTTTGTTTGTTCCTTGTCATTTTAAAATTCTTGTCTGACTGTCTTATTTCAGAAAGCCAATCTTCAGGTTCGGAGATTCTTTCCAAAGCTTGGTCTATTTTTCTATTAATATGTGTGATTGCATTATAAAATTTTTGCAGTGTGTTTTTCAGCTTGGTCAGTTCAGTTACTTTTCTATATTGGCTACTTTGTCAGCTCCTGTATCATTTTACTGTGATTCTTAGCTTCCTTAGATTGGGTTTCAACATTCTCCTGGATCTTGATAATCTTCATTCCTATGCACATTCTGAATGCTATTTCTGTCATATCAGCCAACTCAGCCTGGTTAAGAATTCTTGCTGGAGAAATAGTACGGACATTTAAAGGCAAGAATGCATTCTGGCTTTTTGAATTGTCAGAGTTCTTGTTCTTGTTCTTTCTCATCTGTATGGGCTGATATTCTTTCAATCTTTGGAGTTATTGTCTCTTGGATTTTTTCCCTTTTATCCTATTTGATATCCTTGAGGGTTTGATTATGAAATAACATAGGTTTAGTCTCCTGGCTTCATTTCTTGAAGGTTTTAGGGGGACAAGGCTCAGCTCAGGACTCCTTGACTGCATCCTGTAACTCTGGGAGAATGGCATCAGGCCCTGACTTTGTTCTCTATCTTCTCAAGGTTTGGAACCCCAGTGGGAGAGAGGCCTATGTGCTTTCAGACTGCTGGTCACAACACTCCAATGTGTGGTGCCAGCCAAACTACTTTATATGGCAGTGGTAATGGAATCCATCCTTGTCACACATGCCAGCAGTAGCAGCAGTGGGAGCATGGTGGGGTGCATATTCGTTGGCTGTGGCAGGGTATTAGCAAGTGTTAAGGTGCCAGCCTCCAAGCAGATGTTCACAGCAGCAGTGGTGGCAGCACGGCTAGAGTGAGTGCCAGGCTAGTGTCATGGGTAAAGTCCAGCAGACTGAGGGGTGCTCAGGTTTAATGGGCTTCTTCTCATGGACAAGACTGGCATGCAGAGTTTAGGTTCCACAGTTCCCCTAGGGCTAACATCTATGGAATCAAGTTGAGCCTAGGGAGATGGCAATCCCTGGCCATGCTCCTCTATAGGCACTCTCGCACTAAACCCTCTGGACTCTACACTGGCTGGAATTCTGCCCCTACCACATCTCTAAGCAGTTCTCCCTGTCAACTCATGTGTCCATGGTGGTCGAGGAGTCTCCTTCTGCTAGTATACCAGAGACCCGTGGTGAGAACAGGTTGTTGATTGCTTGTTCCACTCACCCTTTCCTCGGGGCTCTTAAGGGTCAGGAACAAGTCCTGATGAACAGTAGCCCCATGCAAGCTTCCTAGCTTCCCCGCTCTTTGAGTTCAGCATCTGTGTTTTTTTCTCCATCTGCTCCCAATGCCTTCTCTCTGAAGATCTGCTGAGAGTGTGCCAGTCTTACTGAAGTCCCATTTTCTTGGTGGGCGATGTTCGTCCTGGTTGCATCTAATCAGCCATCTTGCCTCCTTCTCTGATTTCAATTTTGAATGGATTTCTACTATGGGTAAAATTCTATGAAAGAGCATCACTTGCTATGGAGAAAACTTTTATGAAAGGAAGAGTCAATTGATGTAGCAAATTTTAATGTTGTTTTAAGAAATTGCCACGGCCAACCCCAACTTTCAGTAATCACAACCCAGATCAGTCAGCAGCCAAAAATATCAATGCAAAACCCTCTATCAGCAAAAATATTATGACTCACTGATGGCTACAATGATTGTCAGCATTTTTCAGCAATACAATATTTTTAGTAATGGTATGTACATTGTTTTTTGGACATAATGCTATTTCACACTTGTATATTGCAAACATAACTTTTATATTTACTACCAAAATTTGCATGACTTGTTTTATGGAGGTGCTCTGGACCCAAACTGTTTCTGAGGTATACCTGTTTTTCTTATCTCAATGCACTGGACCTTCAATGGGAAAAATGATAAAGTATGGAATCATCCTTGACCACTTCCCACTTCCTCTTTCTTCCTCTCCAATATACCACTAGTTCTGTAGATTTTACATGCTAAACGTCTCAAATAGGCCACTTTATACCCATTTTCAATAATAAAAGATTTCTAAGCTATCATCCTTTTACATCTGGACTACTACTACATTAGTCTTACGAGTGAAATAATTGATCTACACCTCTACTCTTTGCCCTTATCCATCTATGCTCTCCTCTGCATCCAGAAAGAGTGGTACAAATACAAATTTTATCAAGTCACTCAGTTGTTTGAAAACTTGCAATGACTTCCCAATTCTCTTAGGACAACCAAAGAGCTCGACATTAGTCTCTAGATTCTTTAAGTTTTAGGCCTTACATCTCCTTGTATGACACTCTCTTTTGTTCTCTGTGCTCCTGTCATGCTGGGTTTCTTTCAGTTTTTTTTTTTTTTTTAATATATGCCCCAGGGCCTTCATATCTGCTTCTTTCCCTACCTATAACTCTCCTAAGCAGTCCCTCTTTCACTAACATACAACCCTACCCTACCTAATCATTAATTCCTCATTGAAATCTTTCTTAACTTTTTTGACTAGATTAGATCCCTTTATTGTACAATTTCATATTAATATGTACTTCTCCTTTATGGCATGTAACACAGAGTATGTTACTTTTCTTTGTGTAATTATTTGATTAATATATATCTCCTCAACTATCTGCTATGGGTCATGAAAACAGAGGCAGTGACTATTTTTCCCACTATTTCTTACCCAATTACCTACTTCAGTGACTGACATATAGTACATCTTCAGTAAATCTAAATAAATTAATAAAAGAAACAGAGTGAGAGAAGTAATACACACACACACACACACACATACAAAGAAAAAGAGAATTCTGTAAGTATTCTTGTATTTGTGTAACACATTTAATATTGATTATCCCTGTCCTAGGATTTATGTGATAACTTATTTGAAAAAGACAAGGAGATTTTAGAGTTTTTCCAGAGACACAATGGTGAGAGTAACGCTGTCCAGTGGAACATCCTGCAATGATGGTACCGTTCTTTATTGGTACTGACAATAGAGTACCTACTAACTACATGTGGTTGTTAAGCAACTGAAAAGCAGCCAGTGTGACTGAGAAAGTAAATTTTTTGTTTTATTTTATTTTGACTACTTTCTATTAAGTAAATACATGTGTCTGTGTTGCATGGAGCAGATACAGAGATCAATTTTAAGCAGGAAAAATTCATAAAGAAGCCTAGTATGTCCCTGGTTTAAGTTAAATTATCTTCCAAGCCCTCAGATTTTTCACCTTCCACTAATTAAACAAAATATGATGAAATCCTGAAGTTTCTCAGAGCTGGCCATTGGATTTTAGAGGGAGTGTAAGGTGAAAGCCAAGTGATTGAGGATATGTACTTTCCACTGCTTTCTACTCCTATATCTTCAAAAAAGAGCATGCTTTTGTGTATTTAGTAAATTAATTTTTCACTTAACTTATTTGCATAAAGATCTGTACCACTTGAAATTTTTGAAAACCACTACCTTGTGCAACAGATTGTACCCATATTCAGAAAGCAGTACACGATATCTTTCCAGTATGTGGCTGTACATATTTATAGGAAGGGAAAGTTGCTATTCATGTGAAATGATAGGAGAGGCACAAGATGGTCTCTCTACCTCTGTTTTTTCTCTCTCACGCACCTACCATAGTACAAATGAATATATGTACATAGAATATGAAAGATGTACAAGCTAGGTCTAGAAATTATCTTGTCAAAACTTGTCCCATAACAATGAATTCCTAACAGAATACCTGACAAAAGCTAATTAACTGTTTTAGAGCAGAGACTGGAATAGAGAAGTCAGTGTAGCTGAGTGACCCAATTTTCCCAAGAGAAAGATAATGTTATTTTAAAATTATTATTGTTATTATTTCTTTTCTCTTTCCTTCATTCCTCTTGTTCTCTACTTTCTACTTAGCTCTTTAGAAACACAATTATAATCTTTACCTTCCCTTTACCAGACACTCCCTACACGGGAAGTTTATCTATTTGCTTATTTAGAAGCTCCACAGCCAGAACTCTCTCCCACCAGGAGATTTCCTTGAGAGACAACAGTCAATTTACAACCTAAATTATGCCCATGATGGAACTCTCTCTCTCACCTGGAAAGCATCTTGCGACATCAGCCACTTTACAACCTCACTCTGCCCATAATGGCACCAGCTCAACCACCTGGTAGATAACTCAAAGTAAGTCATGTAACTCCCACACCTGCTCATTCCCGTCTCTGCATGCCTTTTAATGAAAGCTGCCCTTTAAAAGCTCCTGCTCTCTGCCCCTAAAGTAAAGCAATTCCCTTAAAGGCAGGAGCCTGTACCTCTTCCCCTTTGCTAAGCTTTGAAACAGTCACTTCCTTTATACCAGACCTTGCTGTTGTTAATTGAACTCTGCAAGTGGTGAGTGACTGAACTTGCATTTTGGTTACAGCAGTAATGACTGTAATGTTTTAAAAATACACACCAATAGTGGGCCAAGTTGCCAGAGACAATTGGAGCTGAGGCAGAATAAGTTGGTTTTGGCGGATAGAGGCCAAACATTCAAAGCAAAAACAAACAAACAAACAAACAAACAACTAAAGCAATAACTGCAGTAACTCATGCTGAAACAAAGAAGAACAATTAGAAAGGCCACAGCTGACAACCAGGCAAACAAATTAGTGGTTAGTAGGTAGTCAGGAAGCTGAGATTCATTACAATGAAGACTAAAAGATCAGCTAAACAGTTAATTGTACTAGAGAGGTGAGTGCTTCTAAAAATCATGCTGGCTATTGCCATCCTGTTAAACAATGTAACTAATGTAACTGACCCCCTTGTATAACCTTCTTAGTGGTGGTTCTTACTTTTTAAGAAGTCCGTGTTTTCCCTTTGGTCTTGAGTATGCTTGCTGTCTTAACAGTCATTCAACTTTTCCCTGAGCATTTACAGTAATATGGAAAAGGAAATGAAGAAGATTGAGCACTTGTTACTTGCCTGAAAGTGTAGCAGAAGAGACCCAACCAGATAGCTAAATAAACACTCTCATGGAATATTAATCAACAATTTGATAGATAACTAAGTACCATTACTAATAAGATTTTACAAGTAGGAAGCTCAAAAAAGTTAGGTAAACTACCTAAGTTTACATAACTAGTTTTAAGTGGTGAAATGTATCAACTCAAGATTTTTATTATCCCCCATGCCCTCTTTTATGTATTTTATGGACTCCTAAGACTCCTTTTAGTATGTGAGGCTGAAAACTAATCTCTGATTAGTCCAGATTTTGACAAAAATATGGCCAGTACTCTGGAACTAAGTTATTATTTTCAGTGGATCTCTTTTAGAATGTATGATTCCTGGGAGGATATTAATTAAACCATATAACACATTGCAATACAATTTTTTTTAATCAGATAAGTTGTGGGAGGCCAAGATTCCAGGGAATCAGAACAAAGGGTAGGATCATAATGGGGACAATGGGGGTTATAGTGAGAAGTATTGGAAGGCATAGAGGGTAAAGAAGTAAAAACATGAATAGAGGCCAAGTTGTAGAGATAACAGGATAAATCAACTTTTTAATAGACCATCTTTATTATACTGTTTGATTTTTTTTTTTAACAGCCAGGAGAAAGTTCCAGCTAAAATATTTCACCTGTGGTCATCTTGATTATTTTACAACAGCCTATCATTTCTTACCAGATTTTTAAAAGCTATGCCTTGTGGTTATTAAAAGGTGATTCTACAATACTTTTCTGAATGACAGCTTTCATCTGACAATGCATCATATTTAATGAGTAGTAAAGTTGTAATTCAGTCTTTGATCACTGTCAACAAACAACTTGGGTTGGCAAGGAGCTATAAGTGTATGCTGCATTGACAATTTTTCTTTTAGGCTATTTTATAGTAAAAAAAAAAAAAAATCACCTGGTATATCTTAAAGTGTTGTGTTGATTGTCTATAACTAACTAATAGGATATGACTGCAGAGTTAATCTTAGGCAATAATTTCTTCAACTACCAGTGGAATTTTGCACTCAAAGTTGTTAAAGACTTCTTTTATTCAAATCCCTGAAGAGTGGTGCAGTTCTAATCATTGTAAAGATTTTTCAGGACATGAGAGAAAGATCTAATAAGGTAATTTTTCACAGTGTTATCCTGAGAGTTGTCTTGGATGGAATGGCTCTGCAGTTCATCAATTTTGATATTTATAGTCAGTACCTCTGAGTAGTTAAAGATCAATGACACTATAAAATGCATTTTATCTTATATATACTTTAAAACATCTCACAACAAAGCATTTAGAGAACTGTGTCAAAATCATGTCTAGATCTTATAACTTACAAAAAGGGACACATTTTGACATTTTATATTTTTCCATTTTTAAAATTTTTTTAAAGAGTGTTTATTGCAAAGACATTTTAGAAGCAAAGATTAAAAAAATGTGTATTCCAAAAATGACCCTGAACATTCTAGGACTGCTGAAATTGTGACTAAAGTGAGATCTATTCTATTAACCTTATCCAAATAGAATTGTAATTGTTACAAATGATTTCCGGCATTTGGTCCCAAAGGCAAATTTTAACTTCATAATCATATAAAAAACTTGAACTGATATATCAAACGCACATACTATCTAACTTTTAAATGTATATCTATTTTTATTTCAGGATCACAATAACAGTAAAATGCAATATTTCTCTGGCTTCTTATAGTAATTTCCCCCGATCCTTCTACAGGAGTTCAGGGAGTTTCCAGACCCTTTCTCTTGTGGGCTTATGAGTGGGAGATTCTTACGTTATCTTCTCTCAATGTCAGCATCAGTATGTCACACGTTCCTTAAATCTAGATTTCTGTAGTGACATGTTCTGCTACTTGACTGTGCCTGAGAAATGATGTGCTATGATCCAATGATAATTATATTGTATTGGCTTAATTGTCCTGCACACTTTATTATAAGCTTGTGAAACAGAGCTATCTTCTGTTTTTTGTTTCTTATGCATATTTCCATGATGATAATCTATGTTAGTTACTCACTTCTAAATGAGTAAAAATAAAAGGCAGTACAACACAGTGGTTAACAATATGGATTCTGACCCTTCAGTACTGGGGTTTGATTGTCAACTCTACTACTACTAGCTATGTAGCATTCAAAAAACTGCTTGATTCCTCTTTGCCACCAAAACCTCATTTACTAAATGTGGGTAATGACAATCAGATCTGCCTCATAGGATGGTTTATGAAAATTAAAAGATTTAATGTGTATAAACTACTTAATGCATGACACATTATAAGCATTATATCAATGTATTATTATTAATATTATTATTATTATTGCTGATTCCTCTCGCTAAGCTACCATTATGAGTTCAGGGTGACTAATCCCTATGTGACACCTAAAACTTAAGAGTTTGGTTGATACAATTAAGCAAAAACTATTAGGCAGAAAGTCTCAGTAACAAGGACTATCCAACCAGTTGTATAGAATTCCGAATTCCAACATCCATTTTTGTTTTGAAGATATTTGTCATTATTATTTGGCATGGAGATAAAATAGACTTCTACCCAAGATGATGAATTATGAAGAATATGTCAAATCAATAAAAATGCAGAATAAATAATTGTTAGATATAGTTATGGCAACTGTTACTGTGAAGGATTAAAAAAGGAGCACATCAGGAATTAGGATGTTAAATAACATTAATGATGTAGCTTAAATAGAAAATCTTGTTTTTAAGACATTAGTCTATAAGAAGCAACAAGATGGTTGAGTAGAAGCAGCTGGTGTGTGCTGTTCTCATGGGGAAAAGACAGAGTGGTGAGTAAACACTATCTCTTCAAGTGATAATCCAGGAAGCCACATTGGGATTAATAAAAAAAGCAATGGTGCCACATGAACACCAGTAAAAACTGAGGAAGGACAGTTGACTACCTGGGATTGGTGCAGAGCCAGGGGAGGCTCCCTACCATGAGAAAAGGGTGAGTGAGGGAGAACCCTTGAGGACTCAAATTTATGCCACCGACCTTTGAGGTTATGGCCACTGAAGATCTCCATTGGCATCCTCGGGCTTATAGTCCAACACAGAGAGCTTCCTGGAGTCTTGGCAGAGCCACAGCTCAAGCTCATGTTCAGCCCCATTGGTCTTGTTTCCTTGTGCCAGCTTTCATAGCCCTGCCAACAAGGGAGGCCAGGCTCTATCACACTTCCCTAAGATAGGGGCCATATTCATGATGGTGAGGAGCAGAGAGATCACAAGTCCAACCTTGGCTGTACCTCATCAGGCAAGGTCCATTGGCTGGGGTCCCCGGAACAACCACCCAACCCCTGCCTGAGCACTCCAGCTGGTTGTGGCTCTGCATTTCTCTCAAACACAGCTACCAGAAGTAACTTACAGGTCTGCTGCAATTGCTATTGTTGTGGACCCCACTGTTGCTTCTCTCAGGCTGGGGAGGGAGCAAAGAATCCAATAAATATAGTGGACCTCCAGCAAGCCACAGCTGCCCTACGAAAAGGTATCCAGATTGTTTTCCACATCTGACTCTGCTTCTGCTGCTCCTCACTGGGCAGAGCCTCTTGGCTTTGGCCCATACTGCAGCCACCTCACACCCGCTTAATCACATCGGTCCATGGCAGCTCTGTATTTCTCCAGGATGGAGCTCCCAGAGACAACTGACAGACCCTCTGCCATTGCTGCCACCATGATACCCATCCTTGCTCCCCCCAGGCTAGGAGGAAACAAAGAGCCTGATTGTTTCCACATGCCTACAGTATGCCACAGCCATTTTTGTAGAAGAGTTTAGACTGTCTTTAATGTGAACTGAGCACCCTGTTCTTTGCCAGGCAGTCCCCCACTCCCCACCCTCAGCTTGGTCCTACAGTACAGCAGCCCCACTCCTGGCTGATCATCACAATCAGCAATGGCTCTGCATTTCTCTGGGGTGGAGTTCCCAGAGGCAACTAATAGCCTCTCTGCCACTGCCACCACTGTGGTACCCTGCCTTGCTGCCCCAGTGATGGAAAGTGAACAATTCGCCTGTTTGCTGTGTTCATATCACCAGCACGCCATAGCCACCCTATGGAGGGAAGGCCAGACTGTCTTCCCTGTTAGCCCTTGCCCCCACTGCTCTTCACAAGGCAGGGCTCCCTAGCATGGGTCATAGCACACATACCACACCCCCAGCTGATTACTAATCAGCCATGGTTTTTCATTTAGCTGAGGTGGAACCCCCAGAGTCATCTGACATGCCCTCTGCCATTGCTGCTGCCATGGTCCCCACCCCTGCTGCCTCCAAGCTAAGGAGGGAAGAAAATCCTTCACCATACTCCGGGGTGGCAGTGCACAGCTTGGGAGTGTTGAACTGAGATCTGTGACCAGCACTCTAAAAGGAGGGGAGTTTACACTCCCAGAGCACTGACAGGAGTGAGTTGCAAGGGCTCATGGGCTGTCACAGGAGTGGAGCATGCCTACCTCCACAAACACAGCCCAGAAAATGTGAGGCCTATCTCCTTCCTGCCTGCAGCCTCTGCCTGAGGAAGCCTCATGAACCAAAACAGCTAAGAAAAGAGGAATTGACACAGTGCCAGTGATGTGAGGAGGCTTCCCTAAGGCCCAGATGTGTAGCCAATGAGGTCATCTCTCTCCCTGTTGCAACACAGAGCACAGCTACAAATGCCAGGAAATACAAAGAAGCCAGTTGCTTAGTAAGAACCTACCTACTGCCATTACTCTTAAGAACCATCTACTGCATCTCGACCCAACCTAAAACACCAAAACTACTTAGCTAATATACCCCCCTATGGAACCAAGGGCAGTAATTCAGTCCCAAAAAAATAAAGACCCTACACAGACTACTGGCTTTCTGAAACCATCTACAAACAAAGCTAATTGACTATACTCAACATATACCCACAATTAAAAGAACATCAACCCTTCCAGATGAGAAATAATTAGCACAAGAACTCTGGCAATTCAAAAAGTCAAAATGTCTATGTACCTCCAAGGGAGTCCACTAGCTCTCCAATAATGTTTCTTAAGTTGGAACTAATAGATACAGAATTCAGAATCTGTATGGCAAGGAAGCACATTGAGTTGCAAGAGAAGGTTGAAACTCAATCTAAGGAATCCAGTAAGATGATCCAAGAGCTGAAATACAATATAGCTATTTTAAGAAATAACCAAACTGAACTTTTAGAGCTTAAAACCTCACTACAATAATTTCATGGTAGTATTAACAGCAGAATAGACCATGCTGGGCATAGAATTTCAGAGCTTGAAAAATGGTTCTGAGAATCAACTCAGTCAGACAAAAATAAAGAAAAAAAGTTGTTAAAAAATGAACAAAACATCCAATAAATAATGGGGCTATGTAAAGAGACCAAATATTTGACTCATTGGCATTCCTAGGAGAGAGAAGAATGGAGAAAAATAACTTGGAAAATACATTTGAGGATATAGTCCATGAAAATTTCTCCAATCTCACTAGAGAGATGGACATTCGAATCCAAGAAATACAAAGAATTCCAGCTAGATATTTTACAAGATGACCAACCACTAAGGCACCTAGTCATCAGATTCAACAAACTCAATGCAAAATAAAAAAGGCTTAAAGGAAGCTAGAGAGAAGGATAAAGTCATATACAAAGCAAACTCCATCAGCTAGCAGCAGACATCTCAGCAGAAACATTATAAACAGAAATGATTGCAGACCTATTTTCAGGATCCTTAAAGAAAAGAAATTCCAAGCAAGAATTCATATTCTTCAAAACTAAGATTCATAAGCAAAAAAGGAATAAATTCTTCTCAGACAGGCAAATGCTAAGGGAATTTATTTCAACTAGACCAGCCTTACAAAAGGTTCTTAAGGGAGTGCTACACATGGAACCAAAGGGGGAAATAAAAGGTTAGCACAAAAACACGCTTAAGTACAAAGATTGCAGGCACTATAAAACAATCACACAAACAAGTCTACAGAATAACCAGCTTACAACATAATGACAGAATCAAAACCTTACATATCAATACTAACCCTGAATGTAAATGGGCTAAATCCCCCCACATAAAAGACATAGAGTAGCAAACTGGAAAAAATGATAAAACCTAACTATCTACAGTTTACAAGAGACCCAGCTCACATGCAGTGAAACCCAGAGGCTCAAAGTAAAGGGATGAAGAAAGATCTACCATGCAAATGGAAAACAACAACAAAAAGCAGGAGCTGACATTCTTATACCAGATAAAATAGATTTTAAACAAAATTTAAAAGGTGCAAAGAAGGGCAGACATAATAATATAGAGTACCAAGAAGAAGACTTAGCTATTCTAAATATGTAGGCACCTAAATAAATCTGCACTCTAATTTATAAAACAAGTTCTTCTTGGCCTATGAGAAGACTTAGAAAAGCACACAATAATAGTGGGAGACTTCAACACCCCAAACAGCATTGAGGCAGACAACTGTCAAAGAAACATTAAACAGTACACTTGACCAAATGGACATAATACACATCTACAGATCACTCCATCAAACAACCACAGAATATACATTATTTTCACCTGCACATGGAACATATTCTAAGACAACCACATGCTTGATCATAAAGCAAGTCTCAACAAATTTGAAACAGTTGAAATCATACCGGGGGCGGAGCAAGATGGCAGAATAGGAACAGCTTCAGTCTCCATCTCCCAGCGCGAGCGACACAGAAGACCGGCGATTTCTGCATTTTCAACTGAGGTACTGGGGTCATCTCACTCGGGAGTGCC
>NC_045445.1:60800087-60893653 GCF_002776525.5 Piliocolobus tephrosceles | reverse complement strand
AACCTGCACGTTATGCACATGTACCCTAGAACTTAAAGTATAAAAAAAAAAAAAAAAAATAAGAAAACCTGTATCATGGAGAGATTGCTTTGATTATGTAATAAAATTGTGGAGCTGGAAAAAAAAAAAAAAAAAAAAAAGAAATCATACCACTTAACAACCTCAGACCACAGTGCAATAAAAATACAAATGAATATCAAGAAAATCTCTCAAAACCACACAAGTAACTTGGAAATTGAACAACTTGCTCCTAAATTACTCCTGGGTGGACATCAAATTTATGTCAGAAATAAAAATAATTGAAATTAATGAAAATAGGGACAAAACTTACCAAAATTGGAAACATTTTTCTTGAAAAGTTGAACAAGGCAAGGATGTCCATTCTCACCCCTCCTGTTTAACATAGTACTGAAAGCCCCAGCCAGAACAATTACGGAAGAGAAAGAAATAAAAAAGCATCTAAATAGGGAAAGAGTAAGTCAAACTATCTTTCCTGACATTATGATTCTAGACCTAGAAAATACTAAAGCCTCCACAGAAAGACAACCAAATCTGAAAAATAATTTCGATAATGTTTCAGAGGACAAAAAAATAACTGTACAAAAATCAGTGGCATTTTTATAGACCAAAATGCTTAGGGTGAGACTCAAATCAAGAACAGAATCCCACTTACAACAGCTACAAAGAAAATGAAATATCTAGGTATACAACTAATCAAGGAAGTGAAAGATCTCTACCAGGAGAACTACAAAACACTGCTGAAAGAAATCAGAGACAACACAAATAAATTAAAAAAACATCCTGTGCTCATGGATTGGAAGAATCAATATAATAAAAATGCCATACTGCCCAAAGCAATTTACAAATTCACTGCTAGTCCTACCAAACTACCAATGCCATTCTTCACAGAATTAGAAAAAAAAAAAAAAAAAAAAAACAAACTATTCTAAACTATATATGGAACAACAACAAAAAAGAGCCCAAGTAGCCCAAGGAAAAAGAACAAAGCCAGACACATCATACAGACTTCAAACTATATTATAAGGCTACAGTAAACAAAACACCATGATATTAAGATAAAAATAGACACATAGATTAATGGAAAAGAGTAGTAAACTCAGAAGTAAAACCACACATTTACAACTATCTGATCATCAACAAGGCTGACAAAACCAAGCAATGCGGAAACACTACCTATTCAATACATACTGCTGGGATAACTGGCTAGCTATATGCAGAAGAATGAAACTGTACCCTTGCCTTTCATCATATACAAAAATTACTCCAAGATGAATTAATTAAATTTAAGATACCAATCTATAAAAAACTTAGAAGAAAACCTAGGAAATTTATTTCTCAACATAGGTCTTGGCAAATAATTTTTGGCTGAGTTTTCAAAAGCTGCAAATATATGCCAAAAATTGGTAAGTGGTACATAATTAAAATCTTCTGCACAGCAAAAGAAACTATTAGTAAACAGACTACCTACACAATGGGGGAAAATATTTGCAAACTGCACATCTGAAAAGGTCTAATATCCAGAAACTATAAGGAACTTAAACAATTCAACAGTTTAAAAAACAAATAAAAATATAAGAAATGGGCAAAGTATAATCATAGACCCTTTTCAAAAGACATACATGCAGCCAACAATTACATATAAAAATACTAATCATTAGAGAAATGTAAATCAAAACCAGTCAGAATACCTGTTCTTAAAAAATAAAAAATAGCAGATGTTGATGAGGTTGTGGAAGAAAAGAAGTGCTTATACACTATTGTTGGGAATGCAAATTAGTTCAGCCAATATGGAAAGTAGTTGAGAGCTTTCTTAAATAACTTAGAGCTATTTCTTAAATAACACAGAGCTACCATTTGACCCATCAATACCATTACTGAATGTATACACAAAGGAAAATAGATCATTATATCAAAAACACATGCACTCACATGGTCATTGCTAGGCTCTTCACAATAGCAAAGATATGCCATCAACCTAGTGCCCATCAATGGTAGGTTAAATGAAAACAATATGGTACATATACACCATAGAATACTATGCAACCATAACAAGAATTAAATCATGTCTTTTGCAGCAACATGGATAAAGCTGGAGGACCTAATTCTAAGTGAACTAACACAAGAACCAAAAATCAAATACTGCATGTTCTCACTTATAAGTGGGAGCTCAGCATTGTGTACACAAGAACATAAACATGGGAATAATAGATACTAGAGACTACTAGTCAGGAGAGAACGTGGGGCTTGGGTTGAAAAACTACTCATTAGGTACTAGGCCCAATACCTGGCTGCAATACACCCCTGTAACAAACCTGCACAAGTACCCCCTATACCTAAAGTAAAAGTTGAAATTAAAAAAAAAAAAAAAAAAAAAAAAAACTGAGGCTAAAAAATCCTTTATATTTTTTAAAAATTAATAGGTAAGCTTGAAAGCAAGAAGACACCATCTTCAGATACCATACATAATCTAACAAGAAACTCATAGCCATTAATTAGAGCAAAGTAATCTTTTATGAAATTCTGAGATAATTGACATATTTCCCAGGATAGTTATTTTTTTGTGGCAAATATCTCATAAATTTCAGGATATTTGGCTTTTCTGGACCCATTCACACTAAATGCCAATAAGATCCAATACTCATTGCAACAAGTAATAATGCATCAACTACAAAAAAATGTATTATGAGGTTAATTAAGATCAAATTTAAGAGTTCGCCATTACATGAACTCCTCCCAGAGCCCTGTACCTAATTTTGTATTTGTAAATTAGTATTATTCCTTAAAAGGCATTAAGAGTTGTATAAAACTTCAGACCCCCCAGTTCTAGATTTTACCCTGACTCTTAAACATTTTCAAACTCCATCAGGCTAGGGAAGGAGGGACAGATACATTCTCAGTTAAGAAACAGTGTTTTCAGAAAAATGGATATTTACACATATGTGATAATTTGTGTGTTGGGTTCCTGAAAGTCATCCCCTCTATATATCCAGAAGTCTGAAAATGATTGTGACATGTGTGACCCTAAATGTGGATAAGGAAGACTCTTTTTCCCGGCCTCAAAATAATGGATTACTAGTGAATTTTTTTGTCCTGAAATATGAGTCTAAGGAATTCATCTGCAATAAACCAATATCATTATGTGTTTCAACAATGTATGTTTGAGGGCTAAAATTACCAACTTATGTAAAAATTTTCAGCCAAAAAATTAAGACAATAAATCCTATGAGGATGATCTTATTAATAAAAATTACAAAATACCTCCCAAATTTTACCACTACAAGGCAAAGTTAGCATATGTAACAAATAGAAGAATTCACACTGGAGAAAATAAAAATAATAACATGAACTTGAAGATCTTTTAAACTGTCTTTGGGTATAAAATAAAAGTCTTCTTCTTTTTTTAATCAGGCCTATGAAATCAGTTCAGACTAAGAACCTCAAGAATGCTCTAGATTCCAGCTTGAGATGATCTTTTGGTTTGACTGTTGACTCTATCCTATTCTGAGAACAAAATCAACTTCTAGTAGTTTTAGATCCTTTAGAAATGTGAAATAAGCTGTTGTTCATTTTCTTATAAACATAGTCATATATGTATATAACAAATTTTGTATACAACATTGAGATCATCACAAATTACCCAACATTTATTACTGTACCCCAAAGCAGTCATAAACCCTGGTTAACAACACCTATTATAGATAATAATATCTATGTATAGAAACAACTGTTGAAATCCTTTGGATTTTATGTATAGCAAAAAATGGGGGTTTTGTGAAGAGGCTTGTATCTCAGCCCTTGTTTATTTCTTCTATGTTGTACTTCCATTTGGTACAGATATAATATATCCTGTATATATTATTTAGCTACAGAAAGCATCAAGTAATTTGAGCAAACTCATACTTTTTCATAGGTCATTAAATTTCACAATGCTCTTAATCTATACCCTTTCAGAGGTGGAGAGTAGGAGATCCAAGCTAAAATGTTAAAAATATATAACAAATAAATATGTTAAGATAAAATGAAAGTTGAAATTAGTATATAGTTGAAATAGTGATAAAAGATAAACAAGATAAGGTCAGGAGTGATGATGGCTTAAAGATGCATGTTAAAATTACGTAGTATATCTTCCATACCAGGATGCAAATGTGACTTAAGCTTTCAAGTAGAAAATGTGAACCCCGAAAATCAGTTAATTTAAAAAGTTTATTTTGCCAGGGTTAAGGATGTGGGCCTGTGACACAGCCTCCTGAGGTCCTGACGGTATATTTCCAAAGTGGTCAGAGCACTGTTGGATTTTACAGATTCTAGGGAGACATGAGATATTAATCAACGTATCCAAGATGAACATTGGTTTGGTCTAGAAAGGGACAACTCAAAGCAAAGGTGGGAAGACTGAAAGCAGGGAGAGGACTTCCAGGTCATAGGTAGGTAAGAGACAAATAGTTGCATTCTTTTGCATTCTGATTAGCCTCTCCCAGGGAGGGAATCAGATATGCATTTATCTCAGTGAACAGAGGGGTGACTTTGAAAAGCATGGGAGGCAGGTTGGCCCTAAGCTGTTTCCAGCTTGACTTTTCCCCTTTCACAAAAATGTAAAGCATTATTTTCTGATATTGCTTAATCTAAGAGTATATTTAAAAGCATATAAATCTGGAATTAGAAAATACTTTCTTTAAATAGTGAATAGTTTAAATATTGCGAGTCATATGGTCTCAAACTCATATTCTTTGCTTTTTTTTGTTTTCTGTTTGTTTTATATTAGTTTGTTTTACAGCCCTTAAAAGCTGTAAAAGCCTTTCTTACCTCCCCGGCCATACAAAAACAGATCCATAAGTTTGCCAACCTCTGATATGGAAAATTTGATGGACTAAGCATTCTTCAAACAATTTTGCATGGATATTGCCTCTTTCTACTCAAATTTGCTAAGACAGCAATGCTAAATTTCAGGTCGTGCTTACTAGTAAGTACCTGATTTATAACCCTTCTTATTTACCAGTTAATTATGAAAGCTATATTATTTCCCAGCAAGTCAAGTTAGGGATAGGATTGCTATTGTCTTGAACAAGTTTAGAAACCTGACTGCTATTTTTGTTTTCTTCAGAGCAGATGTCAATATGAGATTAGATATTCAAGACATATGTTAAAAGTAATGTTTATGGAAGATAAACAGAAAAAGCAGAGATAATCTTCATACAGGAATATTGAAACCTGTGAAAGAACAAACCATAGGGAGGTGGATTGAATATGAAAAGTTCCAGACTGCAGCACAGCTTTGAAAAAGATTTGGTCAGGCCATAAAATAGTGCTCTGTCCCACAGAGAATGCTCATACTCTGTTATTGACTGAGGTATTCCAGAAGAAATGTGGACTCAACACAAGGCAGAAATATATCTAGAGGAGCAGTTGCTAGAATTTTCAGCCAACTATACTTCCCAGAGCAAAAGATCTGAGTGACACATTTCCCTATCTGTCTATACTGACAAAAAACAAACAAACAAACAAACAAAAAAAACAACAACAAAAAAACCACACACACATTTTTTAAAGAATGGCAAATTTGTCAAATAATTATACATAAAAAAGCATCAGTAATTTTAAAAGAGAATTATTTCAGCCTTTTTTACATTTTATTTTTTAAGTGGAAGATTTTTTTTTTTAACTCTTTATGTTGCTTTATTGGAGCAAGATTCCCAATTGGTATACAGTGATGTATTTACTAAACAGAGACCTGTGCAGTAATTACATACTATCCATCTAGATAGGTTGTTACACTTTTGCCTATTGATGGAATAGTTCCATTTATCAAGTTTGAGTTACATCAAAAAGCTTTTGAATTTCACCAGACTGTCCATTAATTCACCTCTGAAAAAGTGGCATTTAATTTCAGCAACTATATTTTACAGCTTTAAAAAGCTTATGCATTAGGGTGCTTCTCTGCACAATGGCACTGAGCAGACAGAGCCGAGTCCCTTATCCCACCCAGATTCACAGTAACATTTGAGAGCTTTATACCAGAGAGCAGGGACAGTTACTGCTAACCATCACAGACTTTTTACTCTGAGAGCCTATTTTCTTGGCCACATTTTATTTAGCCAATGAAGACACACCAGCAACTGTCCCATGTATAACTTTGCATTAGAGCACCAGGTCTGTTGGATGGTAGTGGCAGGCACTATTACTTTATATCCAGGTAAAAGGCCAATTTTAAAAACTGCCATTGGAGATAAAAATCAAGGGCACAATATACCCAGAAAAGTATTGAGCAATCTGGTATCCCAAATGATGGGATGTTTTGGTATCCCAAAACACTTTGAGAAACCAATGGTAAATTGAACCCATGTTTCCCAGCTATGGAGATATTAATATATTGATTCAAATCCCGTTACTCAATCCACATAGCTCCGAGGTCATCCTGCAAAGTGCATATCAAAAAATAAGAAGTTAGGGTGACAAAGTTTGACAGTGATGTTTTACAAGTCAAACTTGGAAGGTCATAGTAAGCATACCTATGCTAAGAGAAAAGCATCAAATCCTTTGTGTACACATTTAGTTTTATTGTAACAAAGCAACTTGTACACTTTTAACATTTAAAACTGAGCATCATGTTTCCTTTCCAGTGAAACAAAAAGAAAATTTAAAAATAAACAGGAACAAAATTACAATAGAGAATGTCAATTCCAAATAAGATCCTACAGGTTCTGCTGATTCTCCCATTGAGTGGCAGAGCTCAAGTCATCATTAGGAGAGAATTTATTTTTAAAAGTGTCACCTTAAACTGCAAGGATGTCTGTCAAATATCACAATTAAACATGCCAGAGGAGAAGCCATGTTGTCAAAATGCCCACTTAACCCACCCGAACATCTCAAACCCACCCTTTGCCGACCTTCTATAACCCCATTTTTTAAAGTTTTTTTTTTTTCTTTTTTTAAACAAGAGAAAGTAGACAGATACAAGTTGGTAAATGCTAACTGTCCATATTCACATAGAGACATGCTGTACTCTCTGAGCCCAATATACAGAGAAAGGAGGAAAAAAGCTAGAATCCTATGCACTACTACACAGGGGCTTAGCACCCTCCAGCTTCCAGCAGAGCTTTTATCCCACAGAGCTCGGTGGTGTTGATTCCATACAATTTTTGTGGAAGGGATAAAAATGAACTTCGAACAGAAAGGGGTAGAGACTCTTTTCCCATTGTATTCTGCTCAAGGTATTTCCCCCCAAGTAAGTTGAGAACCATGGAGTAGAGAAAACAGACCTCAAGAACAAGGCGACTGAGCACAAGAGGAAAAAAAAAAAAAAAAAAAGAAGACTACAACTTGCTCCCAGGGACTTGAGAAAATTTTAAAAAAGGAAGGTTGGAATTCATCAGTGTTCTATTAGTCATCTTCTCCTTCATCCTCCTCTCCTTCCTCCCCTTCATCATCATCTTCATCTTCTTCACCTTCATCCTCATCCCCTTCTTCATCAATATCTTCTAATCCTTCCTCCTCTTAATCATCATCATCATCTTCTTCTTCTCCTTCTCCTTCTTCATCATCCATAACAGGAACCAAGTAGTAGTGTAATGGGTTTGACCAAATATCATCTTTGATGACCTCTCCTAACTCATCAGCACCTGCATCAGAATGGTCAGTAAACCAGGTAAAGAAGCTCTCTGGTTCCTCATGCTGCCTCTTCCTGCTGGCTTTATTCTGCGTTTGACTTGAACGTTTCATCAAATCCTTTCCAGATTTCCATTTGATTTCGGTGAACTTTGAAGATGGATCACCACTCTCATTCAGATGAAATTCTTTGGCGAGAACTTTATTTTCAAAGTAAGGATTTTCATCAAAATAAAAATCTATTCTGTAACCTGATTTAATATCTTCAAATTCTGTCGCTTCAACTCTGGTCAAATAACGCAGTGCCTCTTCGTCTTCCTCCCCAAACAGTGCAGACACTTGTGGATGGTTGACAAATGTTGTTACCCAAAAATTTGGGATTTTGGCGATCAATTCTGACCTCTTCTGAAAAAATGGTTGGTGGAGTTTGTTATATTTCTGTTCTACTTTCAAAATCTCCTCACTGGCTTGTTCATTAAGTCTGTCTATTTCATTTTCTACTTCATCAATGTGTTCCATGACTTCTTGCTGTTCTTTTTCTTCCTTCTTTGGCAAGCCTACAGAGGCCGGTGTCTCCTCCGGTCCCAGAGCAGGCGGTGGTCTTGGTTTCTTCTTTTGAGGCAGGAGTGGAGACTGCCGTTTAGGGGCCATGTTGTTAGGGAAGTCCTAGAACCAGACCACGAGTCTCCTCGCCCGTCTGGAAGCAGGCTGAATACTGGAAGATTTTTATTATTTTATTGTTATAGCTTTTTTATTTTTAATTTTTATGAGTATATAATGGGTGTATATATTTATGGGGCATATAAAATGT
Organism: Piliocolobus tephrosceles; assembly: GCF_002776525.5. NCBI lineage: Eukaryota > Metazoa > Chordata > Mammalia > Primates > Cercopithecidae > Piliocolobus > Piliocolobus tephrosceles. The sequence continues at coordinate 60,885,219 of NC_045445.1, read as the reverse complement.
TTTGATAGAGGCATGCAACATGAAATAACCACTTCAAAGAGAATGGGGTATCCATTTCCTCAAGCATTTATCCTTTGAGTTACAAACAATCCAATTACACTCGTGAAGTTATTGAAAAATGTACAATTAAGTTATTGTTGATTTTAGTCACCCTGTTGTACTATCAAATAGTAGGTCTTATTCATTCATTTGACAATAGAATTGAATTGCTAGTTGTGGATTTTTGCATCTATATGATTGGGTTTTATTTATTTATTTATTTATTTATTTATTTATTTATTTATTTATTTATTTATTTTGAGATGGAGTCTCACTCTGTCACCCAGACTGGAGTGCAGTGGCGGGATCTCGGCTCACTGCAACCTCCACCTCCCAGGTTCAAACAATTCTCCTGCCTCAGCTTCCCAAGTAGCTGGGACTACAGGCGCCCGCCACCACACCCAGCTAATTTTTGTATTGTTAGTAGAGACAGGATTTCACCATGTTGGCCAGGCTGGTCTCAAACTCCTGCCCTTGTGATCCTCTCACCTCAGTCTCCCAAAGTGCTGGGATTACAGGCGTGAGCCACCACACCCTGCCTGTCTGTATTTTTTTAAATGTGTCTTTGGTTTTGGTATCAAGGTGATACTGGCCTCATGGAGTGAGTGAGGGTGTATTCCCTCCTTGTCAATTTTTTGAAATAGTTTCAAGAGTTTTGGTTTTAGTTTTTCTTTGTATGTTTGGTAGAATTCAGTTCTGAATCCATTTGGTTGTGAGTTTTTTTTGTGGAAGAGTTTTTTTTTGTTACAGATTAAATCTCACTACTCATTATTGATCTGTTCAAGAGATCTATTTATTTGTGGTACAATCATATGAAAAGGTTCTATGTTTCCAGGAATGTATCCATTTCCTTTAGGTTTTCTAGTTTGTGAGCCTATCGTTATTCATAATAGTCTCTGAAGAACTTTTGTATTTCTGTGGTATCAGTTGTAATGTCTTCTTTCACATTTCTGATTGTGTTTATTTGGATCTACTCTCTTTTCTTGGTTAATCTGGTAATGGGTTTATCAATTTTGTTTATGTTATCGAAGAACCAATTTTTCATTTCAATCATCTTTTGTATTTTTTTTGTCTCAATTTGATTTAGTTCATCTCTGACCTTTGTTATTTCTTTTCTTCTGCTAACTTTTGTGTTGATATTTTTTTCTTGTTTTTCTAGTTCCTTGAGGTGTGATGTTAGATTAATTTGTAATTTTTTTTTACCTTTTTGATGTAGATATTTAATGCTATAAACCTTCCTTATATTATTGCTTTTTCTGTATCCCAAAAGTTTTGATAAGTCATTTTTTTCATTTATTTCAAACATTTCTCTAATGTTTTTCATTTCTTCATTGACCCAGTTGTTACTGGAAAGGGGTCCCGATCCAGACCCCAAGAGATGGTTCTTGGATCTCAAACAGGAAATAATTCAGGGTGAGTCTGCAGTGCAAAGTAAATGCAACTTTATTAAGAGAGTAAAGTGGTGAAAGGACAGCTACTCCATAGACAAAGTAGGACGTTCCCGAAAGTAAGAGGAGGAACACATCCACCCTAGTTACAATGCTTGTGTGTGTGTGTGTGTGTGTGTGTATGTGTGTATGATACAGATAGATCTTGGGGAGATGTGTTCTGATGCAAGGGTTTGTGATAAAGGATTAATTTTCTTAATTACCACATTTTGCAAGAATCAATATTATTATCTTTAAAGCAAAATTAGGAATGCCCCTGTTCTCCAGTTATGGGGGTATCTGGACATGCCCAAGTCTGGTTCTGTTTCAGTAAACCTCATTAATTTGTTCCCTTAACAGTAAACCTCTAGAGGCTAGGAATTTCTAATTTTCTGGGAATGCAGCCGGGTGAGTCTCAGTCTCGTTTTCCTAGTCCTCACTCAAAATGGAGTCACTCTGGTTTGAAAGCCTCTGACACAATGATTGTGCAGGAGCATGCTATTTAATTTCTATGTATTTGTTTAATTCACAAAGTTTCTCTTGGTATTCATTTCTAGCTTTATTCCACTGTGGTGTGAGAAGATATTTGATGGGGTTTTAATTTTTAAAATATATTGACTTGTTTTGTAGCCGAATATGTGATCTATCTTAGAAAATGTTATATGTACTGATAAAAATAATTTGTAGTCTGTAATTCTTGTGTAGAATGTCATGTAAATGTCTGTTTAGTCCATTTGATCTAAGGTCTAATTTAGGTCCAATATTTCTTTGTTAGTTTTCTGTCTCAATGATCTATTTTGAGCTGTTAGTGGGGTGTTGAAGTCCCCGACTATTATTGTTTTGCTTTCTGTGTATTTTTTTTTTAGGTTCAGTAATATTTGTTTTGTAAATTTAGATACTTCAGTGTTAGGTACATGTATATTTAGAACTGTTATATCCTCTTGCCAAATTGATCCCTTTATCATAGAATGACATTCATTGTCTTTTTTAAATTGTTTCTGATTTAAAGTCTACTTTAGCTGATATAAGTATAGCTACTCTTGCTCACTTTTTGTTGCCATTTGTGTGAAATATCTTTTTCCACCCCTTTACTTTCAGTGTGTATGTACCTTTATCGGTTAGATAAGTTTCTTTTAAGCAGGATATAGTTGGATCATCTTTGGTAATAAAAATCTCATTACGGAATGCCACCTTGTTAATTCATTTAGCTGGAGAGGAGACATCAAGAACATACCAGACACATTTCATTTGGTGGTAACCTGATTGCCTTTTCACCTTTAAGCCTCTCTGTGTAGAACAATCAGAAGACTTTTAAATTTAAAACTAAAACAAAATACTTCCTTCCATATTTTTAATGCTGTAATATATTCTTTTTTTTTGGACAGGATCTCTGTGTGCAGACTGGAGCATGGTGGCATGACCATGGTGTGCTGCAGCCTCAACCTCCTGGGCTCCAAAGGATCTGGGACTACAGACACACACAGTTAAGGGTGGTTATGTTTTTTTTTTTTTTAGTTTTGTAGATACAGGATCTCACTAAGTTGCCCAGGCTGGTCTCAATCTCCTGACCTCAAGCAATCCTCCTGCCTTTGCCTCCCAAAGTGCTGAAATTACAGGCATAAGCCTCTATGCCTAGTCTGTAATATATTCTGTAGACTATTAAAAATTTGGATAATATGTATGTATATTCACTTCTATTGAATCTACTTGTGTAATATTATCTGTTTAAATGTTAATCATTAAACGAACTGTATGTTTTCAGCTATATATCTCAGCAATATATTCCAATTTAGATACAATACTGTTTTTCAAGGGAGGTGGAAATAGTTTGTACTTTAACCATGCAAAATAAAATTGTACTTTGAAATAAATTGATTTTTAAATGTTACAATAACTTTGCATTCTTGGGATAAATCTGAGATAATCGTTTATGATCCATTTAATACGCTGCTGTACTCAGTTGACTAGCATTTTGTTGAGCATTTTTACATCTGTTATAAGAGATATCAGACTGTGTGTTTTTTTATTTTGCTTTGTTTGGTTTTCATATCGAGATATTATTGGACTAAAATAAAGAGTTGGGAAGTATTTCTTTCTGTTCTGTTTTTGGAAGCATTTATGAGTAATTGGTTATCAGTTATTTAAATGCTTGTTAGAATAAAATAGCAAAGTCTTTTTTCTGGGCCTTTGTGAGTATATTTTTGGTTAGTAATTTAATCTCTGTGCATATTCTTCTTTTCAGGGTTTTCCTTTTTTTTTTTTTGAGTCTCTTTCAGCATTTTGTGTTTCTCTAGGAACTTTTCTGTTTCATGTAAGCTATTCAATTTGTTGGTATACAATTGATTATAGTATTCCTTTAAAATATTTGACAAATTTCTGAATGGCTGGTAGTAATGTCCTCTAATACTTTAGCTGTGGAATCAGGTCTCCCTTCCTTCATTCTTGGTTAATTGAACTACAAGTTTTTCAATTTTGTTGAATTCTTGAAAGCACCAATTTTTGGTTTTGTTACAATTCTGTATTTTTTTCTATTTTAGATTTTACTAATTTCCAGTATAAACTTTATTCTTTTTTCAATATGCTTACTTTTACTTTTGTCTTTTTTCCATTTTCCTAAGGCCTTCAGTTAGATTATTGATTTGAAAACTTTCTTCTATCTGAATATAGACATTTTTTACCTACATATTTCTCTCTATGCACTATTTAGCTACACATCATACATTTTTGAATGTGTTTTCTATTTTCATTTATTTCAAATTATTTTCTAATTTTCCTTGTGATTCTTTATTTGACCCATTTGCTGTATAGAAGTGTATTGTTTAATTTTTACATTTGTGAGTTTCCCAATTTTCTTTGTTATTGGTTCCTAGTTCCATTCCATTATAACTGAACAAAAATAATTTGTATTATTTCAATCCTTATAACCTTATTTTTCATTTTTTTGTTCTCTTTATTTGTTCCGTAATTTTTGTTACCATCTGCTGTCATTACTACAGACTTACACAGCCTTTGTCTCACCTACATCCTTCATGATATTATTTACACTAATATCACATATTTATTTGCTATATAATCCAGAATACAATTATATACATGTTGTTTTATACAATTGATTTTAAATTAGTTAAGAGAATAAGAACTATCTGCTTTTGTGTTAATTTTTCAATTGCATAATTACCTTTGTTGTTGCTCTTTGTTTTTGTATGTGTACATAAATTATTGTTTGCAGTCACTTGATTTTATCTTAAAGAACTTCCTTTGCTATTTATTATAAAGCAGGTTTGCTAGCAACACATTCTCTTAATTTTTAAATACTTTTGAAATGTCTTTATTTTGCCTTCACTGTTGAAAGATATTTCTCCTAAATATAAGATTTTTGATTGCCTTTTTTTTCCTCTCAAAGCACTTCAAATATGCATGTCTTGTTTTTCTAAGACCACCAGAGCCAGCACAAAAGAACCAGCAAGTAGGCAAAGGTCAGGCGTAAAACTGCTAGTTTATTTTAGTAACCTAAGGTGTGGAGAAGAAGTCTGTCGGCCTCCGGCAAAGAAGGCCGGCAGAGTTCCCCTCCCCCAAGCTCTACATCCCGACAGGACTGGGAAGCTGGGAAGTCCGCCGGGCTGTGAGAAGGCCGCGTGGCTCAATGGCCGAGAGCGGCTTTTCTAGGAGTGGGAGGGCAATAGGCGGGGCACGGGCGTGTCAGGGGCGTTCCGCAGGTGCGACCAGGTAAATCTTGGTCTCTTTGGATTGACGTCACCTGGCGCATGCCCAGTTGGTCTGCACCTTCCCGGGCGCCGGCTGCATTTTCACGCACGCGGGAAGAGTTGGTGGTGAAGAAGAACCTGGAAGTGCACCATCTTGCCTCCGTTCGTCCAAACAATGCATCTCACTGCTTTACATTCTCCTTTGTTTCTGATAAAAAGGCACTTTTTAATCTTATTGGAGTTTCATTGTAAGTTATAAATAAGTTTTCTCTTGCTGATTGCAAAATTTTCCTCTTGTCTTTGATTTTCAGCATTTACATTATCAAGTTTCTTTGCCTATTTTTCTGTTTAGCTTACATAGCATTTCTTGAGTTTCTAGAATGTGTTGATTAAAGTTTTTCATCAAATTTAGAACATTTTGAGCATTATTTGTTCAAATATTATTTCTGCTTCTTTTACTCCTCTCTGTTACTTTCATTACTAGTATGTTTGTGTGCTTAATGTTCCACTTTTCTGTGAGAATATGTTCATTTTTATTTATTCTACTTTTCTTTTAATTTTTGATTTATGTAATTTCTATGAATTTATCTTCAAGTCTGATATCTTTTGTACCATGAAGCATTTTTAGTAAATTGTTCATTTTTCATTATTGTGTCTATCAATTCCATAGTTTTCATTTTAATAACGTATCTCTTTATTAATATTCTCTGATGAAACATTGTCAATTACCTGTTTGATACAGTTTGGATCTGTGTACCCACTAAATCTCATGTTGAGTTGTAATCCTCAATGTTGAAGGTGGGACCTGGTGGAAGGTGATTGGATTATGGGGGCAAATATTTCATAAATGGCTTAGCATCATCCCTCTTGGTGATGTCCTCATGATAGCGAGTTCTCATGAGATCTGGTTGCTTAAAAGTGTTTCACAGCTCTCCCCTCTCTCTTTTGCTCCTGCTCTGGCCATGTGCCATATCTGCTGTCCTTTTACTTTCTGCCATAATTATATGTTTTATGAGGCCTCTCCAGAGCCCAAGCTTATGCTGCTATATTTCCTGCACAGTGTGCTGAACCATGAGACAAGTAAACCTCTTTTCTTTATAAAGTACCCAATCCCAGGTATTTCTTTATAGCAATATGAGAAAAGACTAATACAGAAAATTGGTACCAAGGCTTAAAGCATTGTTATCAAGATACCAAAAAATGTGAAAGCAGTTTTGGAATTGGGTGAGAGGTAGGTGTTGGAACTGTGTTGAGGGCTCAGAGGAAAGCAGAAAGATGAGGGAATGTTTGGAAATTACTAGAGACTAGTTAAATGGTTGTGACTAAAACACCAATGGTGATATGAACAATGAAGGCTGGGCCATAGAGGTCTCAGACAGATAAGAGAAACTTATTGGGAATTGGAGCAAAGGTCATTTTTGTTATGCTTGAGCAAAGAATTTGGCTGCATTGTACTTCTGCCCTACAGATTTGTGAAATGTTAATGTTCAGAATGATAATTTAGGGTATCTGGTGGCTGGTGAAAGACATTTCTAAGCAGCAAAGCATTCAGGAAGTGTCCTAGCTGCTTCTAACAGCCTATTCTTACGTGATATGCATGAGCAAATCAATGATCTAAGGCTGGAACTTATATATAAAGTGTAAGTAGAGTATAGAAGTTTTGAAAATTTACAGCTTGGCCTTTGTGGTAAAAATAAAAAGCTTATTTTCAGGGGAAGAAATCAAGCAAGCAGCAGAAATTTTCATAAGTAAAAAGGAGCCACATTTTAATAGCCAAGAAAATGGGGAAAAGGCCTCAAAGGCATTTTGGAAATCACTGTGGCAGCCACTCCTATCATGGACCCTGAGGCATAGGAGGACCAAATAGTTTATGGGCCAGCCTAAGGGTCCCACTGCTCTGCATAGTGTGGTTACAATGCAACCTGCATCCCAGCCATTCCAGCTCCAGCCATAGCTCAAAGGCACCTAAGTACAGCTTGAGCTGCTGCTTCAGAGGGTGAAAGTGGAAAGTCTTGGTGGTTTTCACATGGTGTTAAGCCTGTGGGTGCACAGAATGTAAGAGTAAAAGGCATGGGAACCTTGACCTAGATTTTAGAGGTCATTTCCATGTATTGAAAACCCTGAATGTCCAGAAAGAAGCCTGCTGCAAGGGTGGAACCCTCATGGAGAACCTCAAATAGGACAGTGTGAAGTCAAAAATGTGGGTATGGAGCCCCCACATAAAGTCCCCACTGGGGCTTTACCTAGTGGAGCTGTGAGAATGGGTCTATTATCCTTCAGACCCAGAAAAGTTAGATCCACTGACAACTTGTACCCTGCTTGGCTTCTGGAGAGGCCTCATAAAACTGACAATCATGATGAAATGTAAAGGAAGAGCAGACATATTACATGACCAGAGAAGGAACAAGAGAGAGAGGCAGGAGGTCACACATACTTTTAAACAATCAAATCTCATGAGAACTCGCTATCATGAGGACAGCACCAATGGGGATGGTGTTAAACCATTCACTAAACCATTCATGAGAAATCTGCCCTGATGATCCAATCACCCACCACCAGGCCCCATCTTCAATACTGAAGATTACAGTTCCACATGAGATTTGGTGAGGACACAGATCCAAACTGTATAATTTCACTCCTGGTATCTGCAAATCTTATGTCCTCACATTGCAAAATACAATCATGCTTTCCCAACAGTCTCCTAAACTCTTAACACATTCCAGCATTAACTCAAATTCCAAGGTTCAAAGTCCCATCTCATTTATAAGTTGGAGCTAAATTATGAGAACACATGAAAACAACACACACTGGCGCCTATTGGAGAGTGAAGAGTGGGAGGAGGGACAGGATCAGGAAAAATAATTAACAAATATTTTGTTTAATACCTGGGTGATGAAATAATCTGTACAAGAAACCCCCATGAAACAAGTTTACTTATGTAACAAAGCTACACATGTACCCCTAAACTTAAAATAAGAATTGAACATTTGAGGTCAGTATTTGAGATTAGTTCTGACCCTATAATGTCACTTAGTTGTCTTTCCTTAGTTCTCTTTGGTAAACTAGCTGGAGTAAAATTTAGCCTTTATCTCTGATGTATTCACTTCCACTGTTTTTGAGCACACCCTTAGGCTTGAACTTCTTCACACTCTGTTGAAAATAAATGTCAGTTCCTTTGAGAAGAGCTTCAGAGCTCTCTGTTTTATGGTCCTTTTCCTCAGGCAGATTCTATTAACAATCACTAGGGGCAGGGACAGTTATGTCCTTCATTCTGAGTGACATCTCTGTTATTGGAAATGAGCACACAGCAGAGATAGATAGTCGTAGATTCTGTTCTTTGTGGCTTGTCTTTCCAGTTTTAGAATCTTTGCTTTATAAATAAGCTGGGAAATTATAATAAAAAATGTGCCAGTATTGTCAGTGCACTGTGGCCAAGTTAGAGCTTCTTTCCTATATGAGCGGGGGCTGGGTGAAAGAAAAAAGCCCTCTCTTTTTAGTTGCAATAATCAAAAACATAGCTTCAGTAATAGGTAACTGGGGAGACAAATGATAAATGGTGATGTCGTGCCCCTCCTGGAAGACACCATAGCTCTCCAACTGGGAACAGAGGGGAAGACAAGTTTTGGTATTGCTGTATTTCTGTAGAGTTTTTTTCATGCTGAGTTAGGAGGGGAGTGGCGGAAAATGTAGTATGGTTCAAATAAAACAGATTTTTATGTTCTTTAATTAGGTTTTATATAGTAATGGTTTTTCATTTGCTGTCTGTATCTAAGAACACTTTCCAAGACTTTAAATGTTTTTTTAAATATAATTTATCCCAGTTTAACTGGAGAGTTGGCCTATACTACTAGGAATGAAATCTTACAAGGTTGCTTCTTAATCATAGAAGAGGCAGTAGCTCCCTTGGTGGTTTAGTTCTGCAATATGACTGCAAATTGTTCCTGAAAGTATAACCTAGAGTTTATTTCTTCAGTAGTTTGAATTAGTTGGTAAGCCATTCCCTTTAATAAATTCATTTCTGCTTAAATTAGATAAAATTGATTTCATTTTCTGCAACTGAACATTTACCAATAGACTTCAAGGTACTCAGAGTATGCTGATTAAATAGTGATCTAAACAGCTTGTTTCAGGTCTTAATTTCACATTGACAAGCATAAGTCTTGGCCTTTCACACCTGTGTGATTTTGCATTTATGTATTGTGTCTTTTCAAGTCAGGTGACCCTAAAGAAATTATTCTTGTTTCCAGAATCATGGATACAGGTAAGATTTTTGTCTGAAATTTACTCTCTTGCTAGCTAATTTTTCTATGCATATCTCTTTAATGTCTTTATTATATCTCTCATAATTATTCTGGATAAGGTGAGCTTAAGCTGTTTCTGAATTGTGCTTAGTTTTGACTTCTGATTTCACTTTATTTCCAACCAATGACTGATTATGCTACGCCTTATACCTTGCTAACAATTAGAAGCAGATTCTTCACCAGCCAGTTAACTTCAATGGCCATTTTGAATAAGAGATTTTACTGTTATCTGAACTGTAATCAGGGAAATATAATTACCTTAGAGTCATATCATAGAAGTACTTAGCATTCAAGTACCCCTCATTAGCTAGGCTTCAATCTCTGACCCTTTCACGGGCCAAGTCTTAGAGAATAGTTCATAATTCAGCAAGTTGGTGGATACATAATGCCCAGGCTAGCTGACAAGCAAGGTCTTTAGTACAGTGCACACAACAGCATTATTGTTGCAAACATCTTCTGATAAATGTAATGATTCTAAATCCTTTTTTTTTAAGAAGAAAAAATTGTCACATTTGCCTTTACAGTCTCTTGTTAATTAATAAACATTATTTAGTAGAGAAGTTATAGGTTCTTAGCAAAATTGAGTATCAAGTTAAAAGAGTTTCCATCTGCCTCTGATCTCACACAAGGACAACCTCCCTCACTATCAACATCCTGACTCAGAGTGCTACAATTGTTACAATCAATGAACCTACATCAGCAATTAATTATCAAACAAAGTCCACAGTTTACATTGAGGCTCACTCTGGGTGTTGTACATTCTATAGATTTTGACAAAGGTATAATAACATGTATTTACAATTGTGGTGTTGTACAGAATGGTTTTCCTGCCCGAAAATATTTTTGTGCTCTTCCTATTCATATTTCCCTCCCCTCACAACCCTTGACAACCACTAATCTTTTTACTATCTCTATAGTTTTTCCTTTTCCAGAATGTCATATAGTTGGAATCCTACAGTATGTAGCCTCTTTAGATTGGGTTCTTTCAATTGGTAACATGCATTTAGAGTACCTTCATGCCTTCTCATAGATCAATAGCTCATTTATTTTTAGTGCTGAGTAATACTCCATTGTCTGGCTGCGTCACAGCTTATGTATTCAATACCTACTTAAGGACATCTTGGTTGCTTCCAAGTGTTGGCAATTATAAACAAAGGTGCTCTAAACAATTTTATTCAGGTTTTATGTGGAAATAAGTTTTTAATACTTTTGGGTAAATATTAAGGAGTGTGATTATAGGATCTTATGGTAAGAGTATGTTAAATTGTCTAAGAAACTACCAAACTACCCACCAAAGTGGTTGTACCATTTTGCAATCCCAGCAGTAATGAATGAACCCTGCTTTTCTACATCCTCAGCAGCATTTGATGTTGTGAGGGTTTAGATGTCAGCCATTTTAATAGGTGTGTACTAGTAGCTCACTGTTGTTTTAATTTGCAGTTCCCTAAGAAAATATGATGCTGAGCATATAATATTTTCATGTGCTTACTTGCCATCTACATATATATATTTATAAAATATCTGTTCAAGTCTTTTGCTCAGTTTTAAAAATTGAGTTGCTCCATATATTACGATTGAGTTTTATAAATGTTTGAAATGCTTGTTCCTCAGTGCTGTAAAGAAATAGCACTTGAACATAAGTTTAATTTCTTCAGCAAGGCCATTTTAACTTTCTGCAGAAAGCATACACTTGCCAGCAGTTTTGCCATGAAAGTACAACAAACAAAGGAGACAGGGTCATTTATAACCTGATGCATCCACCCTACTGCTTTGTCCGGTTTCCATTGGCTGGAATGTGACCTCACACTCTGTATTTTTCCCCACTGGCTAGCAACTTAGAACTTTTTAAAGGAGGCAAAGACAGAGGAGAAAAAAAGAAGGAGGAAGTGACTTGTGGAATGTTGAGAAAGGTAAAAACACCTTCAAAAAAGGAAGAGGAAAAGGCTATGACCTAATGTTTGCTTGGACCAGTATAAGCATGCCAGGGCAAATATTTAGGCTAAATTGTGGGAGCTAAGAACATAAAGTACATTGATTTCTTTATTAGGGCCAGCAGATATTTAAGAATGTTAGCACAGGTCTTTGAATAAATTTTGTTTATAAGAGAAGTTACTATTTATTCCTAATTAGATGGGGAGGAAAGTCTTTGAAGAGGAACTTCTACTTCACTTTTTACATTAACAGTCATTTATAAAATGTGTCTTTGGCAAATACTTTTTTCCAGTTTTGGCTTGCCTTCTCATTTTCTCGAAAATGACTTTTTAAGAGCAGAAGTTTGTAATTTCAATGAAGTCCAGCTTATTTATTATTTATTTCATAAATCATGCCTTTGGTCTTGTAAAAATTATCACCATACCCAAAATAATCTGGTTTCTCTTTTCTGTTATATTCTAGATGTTTTATAGTTTTGTGTTTTGATGTCCATGATTTGTTTTTCATGAAAGATATTAAGTTCTGTGTCAACATTCTTTTATTTTAATAGACAAGTCCATAGATTCCAACACATTTGTTGAAAATACTACGTTTGCTCAATTTTATTGCCTTTGCTCCCTTGGTCAAAGATTAATGAACTACATTATGTGGGTTTATTTCTGGTCTCTGTTTTTAGTGACATTTATCTGTTATGCCCAGACCATTTGTTCCCCAAAGAAGACCACCAGAGTCCAGAGTCAAAGCCAAGCGGCAAGGATCTTTTACTGCAAGTTCGAACTTGGTCCCTCCATTCCACAGCAGATAAGAGGGCCCCGAACAATGCGTGCGCTCGCTTTTTATAGCCCGATGTAAACAGGACTTGTAAGATTACAGAGGAACAAGGGAATTCTTTAGGTTACAGCATTACAATTGGTTAACATATTAAGTTATACATTTAGCAGTTTTCTATTGGTTCCCGCGCTTTCGGTAAAACCACAAACGGCTGTGTCCTTTATCAGAGATTTTTCCAGGTGGTGTTTGTACTGGGCCCAGGAAATTGAGAGATATATGGTGTTTGTACTGGGCCCAGGAAATTGAGAGATATATGGTGTTTGTGTTGAGCCCAGGGCTGAGGAATGTGCCTGATTTCTTTCATATCCATTTGTTCTTTCACAAATAGAAAACTGTCATTATTACTTTAGCTTTACGGTGAGTCTTGAAGTCAGGTACTATCAGTACTCCAAATTTGTTCTTGTTTAATATTGAATTGACTATCATGAGTTTTTTACCTCTCCGTATAAATATTAGAATCAGTGTTTCACTATTCACACCACTTGCTGGGATTTTGATTGGGATTTGTTGTATATATAGATAGATCAAGTTAAAAAGCTCTAGCATATTAAAAATATTGAGGCTTTCTATCTATAAACATGGAATATATCTCCATTTAATTATTGATTTCTTTATTAGAGTTCTGTAGTTTTTAAAAATATAGCTCTTGAACATGTGTTGTTAAATTTATACCTACGTATTTTATTTTTGTGGGTGCTAATGTAAGTGGTAATGTGATTTTAATTTAAAATTCTATTGTGTCTTTTTTTGCTGATATATAAAAAGTCAATTGACTTCAGTAAATTAAACTTATATTCTGCAACCTTGCTATAATTGCTTATTAATTCCATGAGGTTTTGTTGATTCTTCTGGATTTTCTACATAGATATTCATGTCTTCTGTGAACAAAGAGTTTCATTACTTCCTCTTCAGTCTGCATAATTTTTATTTTCTCTAATTGTCTTATTGCATTAGAAAGAAATTCCAGGATGATGTTTAAAAGCAGTGGTAAGATGGTATGTCCTTGCCTTGTTCCTGATCTTAGTTGATAAGAATCAGGTTTTTCACTATTAAGATGGTGTTAGCTGTAGTATTTTTTGTAAAGTTACTTCTCAAGTTGAGGAAGTCCCCCTCAGTTACTAGTTTTTTAGAGTTTTTATTATAAAATGATATTAGATTTTGTCAGATGCTTTTTCTGTATCATTTATATGATCAAGTGTTTTTCATCTTTAGTCTGCTGACATTAGGGAGTTTTAAGTATTCTTGAAATATTGACTACTTTATCCTTATTGAACACCGCTCTTTAAAAACTTTCTTGATTCTGAAGTCTTCTCTGAGATTAATACAATTACTTCTGCTATCTTTTCATCAGTGTTATTATGGTATATCTTTATCCATCCTCTTAATCTATATGTGTTTTTATATTTACAGTGGGTTCTTTTTTCTGGTCAAGTTTTGTTTTTATATCCACTCTGACAGTTTCTGTCTTTAAATCAGTGTATTGAAACCATTAACATTCAAGGTAATTATTGATACAGTTGGATTAATACTTACTACAATTGTTACTCTTTTTTCTATTTGTTCCCCTTGTTCTTTGTTTCTATTTTTGTTTTTTGTACTTTTTCTATCTTTTGTAATTTTAATTGAGAAGTTTACATGCTTTCTTTTTCTTTTTTTATCATATAGATTATATTTATTTAAAATTTTTTTCTAGTGGTTGTTCTAGAGTTTGCAATATACATGCACGAGTAATCCAAGATTTCTTTCAAATAACACTATACTATTTCATAGGTAATGTACCTTATAATAATAATATATTTCTAATTTCTCCCTCTTATTTCTTGTATAATTTATGTTCTCCATTTCATTTACATGTAAGCATTTCACATGCATTGTTGGTGTTTATTATTTTGAACAAAGTATTATTTTTAGATCAATTAGAAATAAGAAAATAAAAGTTTTTATATTACCTTCACTTAGTCATTCTCTAAGGTTCTTTCTTTCTTTATGTAGCTATGTATGCATTTCTGACTTATATTGTGTTAGTTTATTTTTTGTGTTGCTATATAAAAGTAACCGAGGCTGAGTAATTTATTTAAAAAATACTTTACATGGGCTCATAATTTTGCAGGCTGTACTGAAGTCATAGCACCAGCATCTGCCCCTAGTGAGGGCCTCAGGAAGATTTCAGTCATGGCAAAATGTGAAAGGGGAGCAAGTAAGTCATATGGTGAAAGAGAGAGCAAGAGAGAGAAGAAGGAGGTCTAAGACCTTTCCAAATGACCTGATTTAATTTAAATTAACTGAGCAAGAACTCTATCACCAAGCAGATAGCACTAAGCAACTTATGAGAGAACCACATCTGTGATTCAATACCTGCCAATAAACCACATCTACAACATTGGGGATCACATTTTAACATGAAATTTGGAGGAGACTCTCATCCCGATGATATCATATACTATTCTTCTCTCTGAATAACTTCTTTTAAACTTCCTTGCAAGGCATGGCTAATGGCAGCAAAAATTCTCAATTTTTGTTAGACAGAGTCTTCATTTATGTTTCACTTTTGAAGGATAATTTTACAGAATTTAGAATTCTAGGTTGTTGATACTTTCTTTTAACTGTAAATATTTCACTCCACTCTCCTAATGCTTGTGTGATTTCTGAGGGGCTGTTGGTTGTAATTGCTATTTTTGTTTCTCTGTAGGTAAGATGTTTCCCATCCCCCATCCCCGGCTGCTTTCAAGATTTCTTAAGTTCTCTGCAGTTTGAACATTATATGCATAGGTATGATTCTTTTTTGTATTTATGCCACATGGTATTCTCTGCTTCCTGGATTTGTGCTTTTGTTTATGACATTAATGTACAAAAAATCTCAGTCAATATTGCCTGAAATATGTCTTTTATTATGTTCTCTTCTTTCTTCTCCTTCTGGCATTCCAGTTAGGCATATGTTCCACCTTTTGTCATTGAACAACAGTTCTTGAGTATGTTGAATTTTTTCCATTTTTTTCTTTGAATTTTAATCTTGGAAGTGTCTATCGTCATATTCTCAAGCACAGAGATTGTTTCCTCAATTATTTCTGGGCTACTATTGAGCCTTTCAAAGGCATGCTTCATTTCTGTTACACTGTTTTTGATCTCTAGCATTTTTCTTTGATTATTTCTTACAATTTCCATCTCTTGTATATTAGCTATATTTTTGTGTGTTATCTACTTTTCCATTAATGCCCATAGCATATTAATCGTAGTGATTTTTAAAAATACCTAGTCTGATAATTCCAACATAATTGCCATATGTAACTCTGCTTCTTGTGCTTCTTTATTTTCTTCAAACTGTACTTTTTGTCTTCAAATATGCCTTGTATTTCTTTATTAAAATATGGGCATGATGCACTTGATAAAGTAACTGATGTAAATAGGCCTTTAATAATGTAGTGATAAATTATGGGAAGTGAAGATAGCATTGTACAATAATATAATTAGATCTCAGTCTTTTGATGAGTTGTGGCCCTGGATTGTAAACTCCACTAGTGCTTCTTGTGTTTTTTCTCCCTTTTTAGGTGGAATAGAATGACTAGAGGGGGCTGGAGCTGTGTATTTCCCTTTTCCTATGTGCAAAGCTAGCGTTGCCAGGAGTCAGGTATTTACCTTTCCCGGGTTAGATTAGGTTCCAGTAAAATGCCAGCAGGTTAGATTCTGATAACATATTTTCTCTGAAGGCAGGCATTATTTAGAAGTACAGAATGCTCTAGTATATTACAAAATGATTCATTTCCCCATCCTTCCTGGTGGAAGCACAAGGTGATTATTTTTTCCTGATATTTACCATGAGTACCTGGTGGAGCTTCTGGAGGTAAAATTTACAAAAGTATAGGGTATCCCCAAATCCCTGACCACCATGGAGTTTTTAACTTTTAGACTTGTCCATATTGAGACTCCAGGGACTCATCAACTACAATTTACGTTTTCCTCTCCAAGCACTGGTTCTGATGGAAGTTTCTTCTAGTGATCCACCACCGCGCACCCCAACTCCATGGTTAAGTTGTATTCTCTGTATTTTGCCTAACGTCTCTCCAATTTTGAAGACATTAGTTTTTCCTGTGACCTTACTTCTTTGATAGATCTAAGAAGAATTGTTGATATGTAAGTTTGTTTAGCATTTTACTTTGGTTTAGGATAGAGTGGTAATTTCTAAATTTCTTACATATCAAATAAGAAACCTGTCTTTGAAAACTTTAAAGAATGGGAAGTTTATCCAAATGACCAAAAATGAATCGGAAATTGTCTGTTGAATAAAAACATTTCAGAAAGCAACAGAGCAGGATATTATTTTTTAGAACCTGAAACAAACTCACAAAAGTAAATGAAATCTTATTTATGTGGAAATAGCAATTTAAGGTGTTTAGAATATATTTATGCTAAAGACATTTACAAGACATAATTATAATTGTTAAAAACCCTCTTTATATCTGTAAAGCACATGTTTACTCTTCTTTTTTTATCTATCAATTACTATATAAATACAGAAATCAGATTTTTTTTTTTTTTGCTCAAGCCATTAACAACTTAGTATATTGATGATTTGGGGATTTAAAAATAATAAAAAAAACACTAATAAAGCCCCCTACACTAAACCATTTAGAATATCAGTAATAAAAGGTTTAAAATAAATATTTAGGCAATATAATATAACTTTCAGCAATTATTCTACAAAAAAAAAAAAAAAAAAAAAACAGCGCCAAAATTAGAGCTTTTTCCGAAAAGTCAAGACAAATAGGCAACAAGTCTGTATGTTCTGGAAGAAAAATAGTATTTTGTGTACTTGGTTTGAATAAGAAATTGCATTTATTCCCCAGGACCAAAAAAAAAAAAAAAAATCAAGTACTAACTCTTAGTATTCCCTCCCAGTAATCATACCTCATTCAATAAGTAAAAAAGATAAATCTTAGTCAGTGTAATAAACTACTAGAATCTCTCCTACTTTCATTGAAGTTGGGACCAAAAAAAAAAAAAATAACCAGCAGATAAAATTATTATTTGTTAAATGTTGATGTATTGCTCTATTCTTGTTTTAATTTTTTTAATGGTAACAATTTAACTTTTTACTAGTAAAATCTAATTTGAAAAGATATTTTTAATTAAAAAGGAAGGAAGGTAAATATATTCTGAAAAAATACCGTAAGGCAAGATAAAATACATTTATATTAATGAATAATCAACTTTTCTTCCCCCCTAAAATGTATAATAAACACCAGTTCAGAATAATTATTACTCCTAGTGTTAGATGGAGGGTAAGCATGAGGAATAGGAGAAGAAAGTGAAGGCAATTATGTGGCAGAATAGCAGCTTTCAATTGTTATTGTGGAATTTTATTTTCTAAGATAGTAATTGAGGTGTCATTTAATCAGTCTTTATAATTTTTAACGTCTTAAATATTTTAGAACACATCTTTTACATTACATCTAAAGCAGTAGGGCCATAAATAACTTAAAAAGATTATTTCCCTTTTTTCTTTCTACCTCTGAGGAAGGTTATGTCAAAACCACAATGCAAAAGCCAATGCGTTTCTTACACATATTTGTAAAAATCACACACAGAATATACTTTGTCATTTCAGTGGCTATCAATTTATATGCTCAGTGTAGGTTATAAAAATTAAATCAGGCCAGGCACAGTGGCTCATGCCTGTAATCCCAGCACTTTGGGCGGTTGAGGCAGGCAGATCACTTGAGATCAGGAGTTCGAGATCCGCCTGGTCAAGATGGAGAAACCTAGTCTCTACTAAAAGTACAAAACTTAGCCAGGCGTGGTGGCAGGTGCCTGTAATCTCAGCTACTCAGGAGGCTGAGGCAGGAGAATCACTTGAACTCCGGAGGTGGAGGATTTAGTGAGCCAAGATTGCACCATGGCACTGCAGCCTGGGTGACAAGAGTGAGACTCCATCAAAAAAAAAAAAAAAAAAAAAAAAAAAAATTAAAAAATAAAATAAATCCTCTTTAACCTGAAGGATATTGCTCTTTTAACCAATGGGTTCAAAGCCTTCTATTTCTATGACATTTGCTCTTTTGAGATAAGAAAAATTTTAAATACAAAGATTTTCTGAGAGAACTGTATTCAAATATGAGAAACTTTTAATTGAACAGATGTTAAAGTTATGGAAGGAGTTGCCATCTACTAGTAATGTTTCAGGCCGTTGTGAACAGGTGAGGAATGCCTGCCTAACCCATACCTCATTCTTTTAGAAGTAGTTTCTATCCCTCTAGCTGAAGAAATTGTTTTTACTAGCTTATGCCCATCCTGCCGTTATGCCCCATAATATAGTCAGGCCATTAGGATTATTTTTCTACAAGTTAGACTAATCAATTTAGACACTGACAATAAGAAAATCTTAAAAAAAAAAAATATGCCAGTACTTATGTCATGTCCATTGATAGGCAAAGGGAGATTTACATAGGGAAACAGGAGAGATGAGCAGATGTCGATAATAAACTGAGATAAAAGATCAAGTAGTCCAGAAAAGGGACAATAGCTAGGTTCCTTACTTACAAATATTCAGATAATACAAAGGCCTATTTTAAAGACATTGGCTAATGTTTTAAGTGATATTGAAAGCAAGTGAATGAGTTTTAGCAAGGATTTATATATGTAGACTTAGATTAAAAAAAAAATCACTTCAGCTTATAATGCAAGATGGCTGACTAGACATATTGGATGACAGACCTCCTCAGATAGAAGATCAAAGTTATTGGTAAATGAGCATTTTTCTAATGGAAAACTGAAGGAAGACAGCCAGGACCTGTTACAGTGCCCATGCGAAGAAGTTAAGGTGTAGAAAAGAAAAACAGCAAGAGTCTGGCAGAGATAAACCACTGAAGAACTTAGAACTCTGTGGGAAGTGAAGGTAAGAGCGCTCTGCTCCCATTACTCTGGCACCAATCTGCTATCCAACTGTTGGAAAGCCCTTGTGCCCTTCCAACCCTGGGAAATGCTTTCAGTGGTGATTTGGAAACTGCCAAGGGACAAAGAATTGGGTAAACAGCTTGTGTACATAAGCCTGCACTTCCTGTAGATCTGAACTGAGATGTCAGGTGCCATACTGGTTATGCACCTGTTGTGGGACACTGCCCAGTCCAGAGAATTTCTTCCTTTAAGTCATCAAACTACTAGATCCCCTGAAAACATATTCCCAAACCTGCTCTGGCTTTGGTAAGCACAGGGAATCAGTGGATGCTCAAGGAGCTGTGGAAGCCCAAGTGATCTAACCTTTGGCATGAGATACTCCCAAGGAAGCGGGGAGCACAACCTGTCAAAACCCCCATGAGACAAAATAAATGCAGGTATGGTGAGAATCACTGAAGTGAGCAGCACTGACAGCTGGAGATTGTCGTGGAGAAGAGGTTGTCTTTCACCCCCCACCCATCAACTGTTGTGGATGCAGCAGTGGTTCTCCCCAGTGGGGTCCAGAAATTGAGCACCTGGAGAAAGTGTTTGTTGTGCTTTTCACAGTTCCTTCCATTTAAAGGTGAGTCCATGCTGCTTGGGCTTGCATACAGTGTGGGGCCAAACTCCCCATCCCTATACAGAGTGACAGTGTACCAGTAATAGATTACTGACAAGCCACCCAGCTATCTTCTCTGGAATGGAAAAGAGGTTCTGCCTTGAGTGCATGTTGATTATAGCCATAAATAAGCTATCCACAACCCAGGAACCCATACAAAGTTCTGGCTCCCTGAAAGGACCCCTAAATGAAGTCAGATGATAATAAACAATGTACATCACAGTCATAATCTCAAAGGAAAAAAAAAATCCTATTCAAACAATATCAAATTCAGAAATAAAAATTGACACCTTTACATGACATTCAGGCAAGAACTCTGGCAGTAAAAAATCCAGAGTGTCTTAACAACTCCAGAGGGTTGCACTATCTTTTTTTTTTGAGACAGAATTTCACTCTTGTTGTCCAGCTGAAGTGCAATAGTGCAATGGTGTGATCTCGGCTCACCGCAATCTCTGCCTCCCAGGTGCAAGTGATTCTCCTGCCTTGGCCTCCCGATTAGCTGGGATTACAGGCATGCACCACCATGCCCAGCTAATTTTGTATGTTTAGTAGAGACGGGGTTTCTACATGTTGGTCAGGCTGGTCTTGAACTCCTGACCTCAGGTGATCCGCCCACCTTGGCCTCCCAAAGTGTTGGGATTACAGGCGTAAGCCACCACGCCCAGCCTGCACTAGCTTTTTTTTTTAGCAATGAATGCTAACAGAAATGAAAAGTCAGAAATGACAATGGATTAAAAATATGGATTGCAATGAAACTTAATGAGAGCCAAAATAAACTTCAACACAAATAAACCAGAAACATTATTTAGAATATAAAAAAAGAGAGGTAGCTATATATTTTTAAAAAATGGTTAGAACTTCCAGAATTAAAAAAAAAAAATTACTGAAGAAACTTCAAAATACAATTGGAAGCTTTTACAACAGACTAGACCAAGCGTAAGAGAGGATTTCAGAGCTTAAAGACTGAACTTTCAAATTAACAGTCAGATGAAAATTTAAAAAAATAATTTCAATAAACAAACAAAGTTTTCAGGAATATGGGATTATGAAAAACATTCATACCTATGACTTCTTGACATTTCTGAGAGAAAAAAAGAAAAATAAAGCAACTTGAACAACATATTTGAGAAAATAATCCAGGAAACATTTCCAACTTTGCTAGAGGAGTCAACATCCAGAACAAGAAATCCAGAAAACACCTGTGAGATACTACACAAGGTGACCATCACCAAGGCATATGGTCATCAAACTATCTGAGATCAGAATGAAAGAACAAATCTTAAAGGCAACAAGAGAAAATGGATAAATCACCAATAAAGGAAATTTTATCAGACTAAAAGGAGTTCTCAGCAGAAACCTTACCACCCAGAAAAGATTGTGGGCCTATTATTAGCCTTCTTATGAAAAGAAAAATGCCAGCCAAATATTACATATCCTGTGAAACTGATCTTTATAAACGAAGGAGAAATAAAGTTATTCCTGAATAAACAAACAACAAGAGAATTTGTCATGATCAGACCAGGCTCCATTGAGTTATAAATAATGAAATAAAAGGATGGTACTTGCCAGCACAAATACACACATTAGTACAAAATTCACATATACTATAAATCAATTACACAATTGAAACTACAAAATTTCTAGCTAAAAACACTATGACAGGAAAAAAAGAAAAAAAAACAAAAAACAAAAAACACCTCACCTATCACTGTTAACCTTGGACATGAATGGTCTAAATGCTCTGCTCAAAAGACAAACAATGTGAAATACAATTTAAAAGGTAAGGCTTACCTTTCTTCTGTCTTCAAGTGATCCATCTCTGGTGTAATGAAAACCACAGGTCCAAAGTAGAGGATGGATAAAGACCCCTAAGACAAATAAATGGAAAACCAAAAAGAGAAAGGGTTTCTAGTCTGATATCAGATAAAACAGACTTTAAATCAAAAAAAGTAAAAAAAGACAAAGAATGTCATTACATGATGATAAAACATTCAATACAACCAGAAAATGTAATTATTCTAAATATATATGGACTCGACATTTGAGAATTCATATTTATAAAAGAATTATCATTAGACTTAAGAAAAAAGATAGACAGACATACAATAATAGTGGTGAATTTTAACACCTGACTATCAGCACTAGGCAGATCACTGAGACAGAAAAATTACAAAGAAACGTCATACTTATATTAGATTCTTGACCAAATGGGCTAATAAATATCTACAGAACATGACACCCAACAACTGCAGAATATACGTTTTTCTCATCTGCATATGGAACATTCTCTAAAATTGACTACATGCTTAGGCATAGAGCAAGTCTCAATAAATTCAAAAAAGTCAAAATCATATTAAGCATCTTCTCAGATGACAGTGGAAAAAACATTAGAAATCAACACTAAAAGGGAGTCTCAAAACAGCAATAAAAAATGGAAACAAATGAAAATATGGACATAACATACCAAAACCTCTGAGATACAGCAAAAACAGTGGTAAGATAAAGTTTATAGCATTAAATGCCCATATCAAAAAGAAAGATCTCAAATTCAAAACCTAATTGTGTATCTCAAGGAACTAGACAAACAAGAGCAAAGCATATCCAAAGCTATGAGAAGAAAAGAGATAACAAAGATCAGAGCAGAACTAAATGAAATTGATACCAAGAAAACATACAAATATTATTAAAATAGAGAGTTCAATGTTTAAAATGATAAAAAAAAATTGATAGATCACTCTCTAGATTAACCAAGAAAATAGAAGAGAATAATCACAATCAGAAACGACAAAGAGGACATTGCAATTGAAAACATATAAATGCAAAAGATCCTCGGAGACTACTATGAATTTCTCTATAAGCACAAATTAGACAATCTAGAGCAAATGAGTAAAGTCCTAGAAACACACAACTTTATCGTGGTTGGGTGCTTCCAATGATTGATTTCACAGAAAACACAACACCTTTCTCTAGGAAGAAATATAATTTCTGAAAAGACCCAAAACAGGAAATGAAATGGAATCAGTAATTAAAAATTTACCAACCAAAAAACAACAACCACAGCAAACAAGCAAACAAAAAATAAATAGGACCAGACAGATTCACACCCAAATTCTACCGGACATACAAAGAAGAGCTATTACGAATATTATTGAAACTATTCCAAAACATGAAGGATTTTTCCAAAATGTATTCTACAATGCCAGTATCACACTTATACCAAAATCAGGCAAGAATGCAACAAAAAACAATAAACTACAGTCCAATATCCATGATGAACACAGATGTAAAAATCCTCAACAAAATACTACCAAATTAAATCCAGCAGCACATCAAAAATTTAATTCTTCACGACTATGTGTGTTTAATTCCTGAGATGGAAGGATGGGTCAAAATACGTAAATCAACAAATATGATTCATTACATTAGCAGAATTAAAAACATAACAAAGCTGATATGATCATCTCAACAAAGACATAAAAAGCATTCAGTAAAATCCAACACCCCTTTATAGTAAAAACCCTCAACAAGCTAGGCATTGAAAGAACATATCTCAAAATAATAAGGGCCATCTATGATAAGCCCACAGCCAACATCATAATGGATGTGTAGAAACTGAAAATATCCCCCCTGAGAGCTGTTATAAGACAAAGATGTTCACTTTCATCACTCTTATTTGAAATAGTACTAGAAGTCCTAGCCAGGGCAACCAGGCAAGATAAAGAAATAAAAGACATCCAAATAGGAAATAAGAAAATCAAATTATCTGCGTTCACTGATGACATAATTTGGAGCCTAGAAAACCCTGAAGATTCCTCCAAAGGACTCCTACACCTGATAAATGGCTTTGGTAAATTTTCAGGATACAAAATTAAAGTAAAAAAATAGTTGAATTTCTAGATACCAACAATGCTCAAGCTGAGAACCAAATCAGGAACTCAATCCTATTTATAATTGTTACAAAAAATAAAATATTTTGTCATACACAATTCATTAATTTGAGATATGTTCTTTAGATGCCTAGTTTGTTGAGTGCTTGTATCATAAATGCTTTTTCTGCATTTATAGAGATAATAATATGATTTTGTTTTTAATTCTGTTTGTGTGGTGCATCACCTTTATTGACTTGCAAATATTGAATCATCTTTGTATCTCAGGAATCTCTAGGAATACATTTAACCAAGAAAGTGAAAAATTTCTACAAGGAGAACTACAAAACACTTATGAAAGAATTGTAGAAGACACACACACAAATTGAAATATACCTCATGCTCATGTATTAGAATAATTAATTTCATTAAAACAACAATATTTTCCAAAGCAATCTACAAATTTAAGGCAGTTTTTATTGAATTACTAATGTTGCTTTTCACAGAATCAGAAGAAACAATTCTAAAATTCATATAGAACCACAAAAGAGTCACAATTCTAAAATTCATATGGAACCTCAAAAAGAGCCTGAATAGCCAAAACAATACTAAGCAAAAAGAAAAAAAGTCAGAGGAATTACATTAGTTGACCTCAAACTATAATACAAGGCTATGCTAACCAAACTGCATAGTACTGGTACAAAAATACAAACATAAATTGAACACAATAGAGAATCCAGAAATAAAGCCACATACCCATCAATAACTTATCTTAGACAAAATCACTAAAAATGTACACTGGGTAAAGAACACTGTATTTAATAAATGGTGCTGGGAAAACTGCCATATGCAGAAAAATAAATTTGGATCCCTACCTCTCACCATAGACAAAAGTTAACTTAAGGTGAATTAAATATCTAAAATAATACCTGAAAATAAAACTTTTGGAATAAAACCTAGGAAAAACGCTTCTGGACATTGCTCTAGGTAAATAACTTATGACTGAGATCTCAAAAGCAATTGCAACAAAAACAAAAATAGGTAAAATAGGATTTAAACTAAAAAGCTTCTGTTCAGCAAAAAGAACAATTAACAGAGTGAATACAACCTAAACAACAGGAGAAAATACTTGCAAGCTATGCATCTAACAAAGAACAATCAACATACTAAATTTGTAAGGAACTTAAACAAATCAATAAGAAAAACAAATAATCTCATTAAAAGGTGGGCAAAGGACACGAACTGACCACTCTTAACATATGACATAAAATTGGCCAACAAGCATAAAAAATGCTCAACGTCATGAATCCTCAGAGAAATGCAAATTTAAACCAAATGAGATATTATCTCACACACACACACACACAACTTCCTTAACATTATAGAAACTCATAAAATTAAATTAAGAGAAGTAATCATTAAAAAGTATTTAACACTGAAAGAAAAGAGTGAGATGAGAATGTATCTTTTTCACTACTGCAGCAACATGATACGGTTGCAGCTTTGGTTATAATAAAATTTTAGTTGGAAAAGTCAACATGTGCAACAACAGTTTAGAATTTTACCTTGTGAATATTTTTAATACTTTAAAGTGAAATGTTTTGATGTTTCTTTATAAAACAGTTACCTATTTTGTAGTTAATGATTTTTAATAATCTGGGGAAGTATTTAATAATCATTAACTCTAGGTTATTCATACAAAATCATTGTGCTTGAAAATGACTACTTTGATATAAGAACAATAACTTTTGGCCCTTTGTATCATTAGAAAATTTTAATGGTTAACATAAATTTAATATTTTTCACATAGTTATATAAAGAAGGATAATGATTTTTTAGTAATTCACATAATATGTTTAGTCAAGTTGCTGGAATTCACGGAAGCATTAAATTGAACAATTCTTTTTCTTCAGGAAATTTTCAGTCAATGCATAGTGAAAAATGTCTAGGTGTAGTTTGATCTATTAATGATTACTTCTCCTAATTTAATTTTATGAGTTTTTATCAAATGTT
This sequence comes from Piliocolobus tephrosceles, assembly GCF_002776525.5. NCBI lineage: Eukaryota > Metazoa > Chordata > Mammalia > Primates > Cercopithecidae > Piliocolobus > Piliocolobus tephrosceles. Next base: position 60,859,563 of record NC_045445.1, on the reverse strand, counting down.
AAGGAAACTGTGTGTGTGTGTGTGTTTGTAAACTTTATGTGTGTTTCAAATACTGCAACTCTTGTTCTAATAAGAATACATGCACACATACAACAGAAATATCATTAATGCCATCTGAATTAACTTACATATAAATTTTGTTGAATGCAGTGCTAAGAAAATAAGTAAAAGATGTATAATTTTCATTGGAAAAGATGCAGTAGCGAAATAAAACTGGTGGAGCAGGATGGCAGCATACAAGGCTCTGCTGACCATGCTCCTGAAAGGACACAAATTTTACAACAATCTACACAAGCAAAGCAGCTTCATAAGAACTAAAAATTAGGTGAGCACTCACAGTACCTGCTTTTAACTTTGTATCACTAAAAGAGGCACTGAAGAGGTAGATAAAAAAATCTTGAATCACCAATGCCACACTTCCCTCATTCTCCAGTAACGGCAGTGTGGTGCAGAAAGCATTTCTCTGTGCTGGAGGAGGAAGAGCCAGCAATTGTGAGGCACAGAACTCAGTGCCATCCTGTTAGAGCAGAAAGGAAAACCAGACCAAATTCAGCTGAAGCCCACACACAGAGAAAACATTTAAACCAGCCTTAGACAAAGGGAAAATGCCAATTCCTACAGCCTGAACTTAAGTTCCCAAACACCTTGCCACTGTGAGTTCAAGTGCTCTGGGTCTCTAAGGAAACTTTAAGGTCTGTCTAGGCCACAAGACTGCAACTCTTAGGTGCGTCCTAGTGCTGCACTGACCCAAGAGACAGAGGACTGGGGGAGCACAAAATCTATTGAGTCAGCAACTGTGGCAGCTAAGAAAGTGCTGGCATAACCCTTTCCCTAACCCAAGGCTGCATAACTCACAGCTCCAAGAGAGGCATTCCTTCTGTTTGAGTAAAGGAGAGGGAAGATTGGGCAAAATTTTATCTTGCATCTCAGATAGCAGCTCAGCCACAATAGGATAAGGCACTGGTCAGAGTCATGAGTCCCTGTTCCAGGCCCTAACTTCTAGCTGACATTTCTAGACACACCTTGTACTAGAGGGGAATCTGCTGTCTTGAAGGGGAGGAGTTAGTCTTGGCAGCAATCATCACCTGCTAAATGAAGAGCCTTTGGGCCCTGAGAAACCAGTAGTAATATCAAATGTAGTACTATGAGGGGCTTGTATGAGCATTTAAGACTTGCTGGCTTCAGGTATCAGCTAATCTACAGGAAAGTAGAACACCAAGCAGAATCTTCGGGTTCCAGTTTGCAAGACTTGAACTTTGAATGGCATTTCTGGACCTGCCCTAGGCCAGAGGAGAGCCTACTGTCCTGAAGGTAACTCCCAGACTAGGCAGTATTTACTACAGTGTGACTTAAGATCCCTTGGGCCTTAAGATCATTATGTTAAGTGAAATAAGCCAGGTACAGAAAGAAAAACATCACATATTCTCACTTATTTGTGGGATCCTAAAATCAAAACAATTAAACTCATGGACATAGAGAGTAGAAGGATGGTTACCAGAGTCTAGGAAAGGTAGTTGGGGGCTTCTGGGGGGGGGGGGTGGTTAATGGGTACAACAAATAGAAAGAATGAATAAGACATACTATTTGATAGCACACCAGGTTGACTATAGTCAATAATAATTTAATTTTACATTTTCAAATAAGTGAAAGTATATAATTGGATTGTTTGTAACACAAAAAATAAATGCTTGAGGAGATGGATAGCCAGTTTTCTATGATGTGATTACTATGCATTGCATACCTGTATCAGAACATGACATGTACCACATAAATATGTACACCTACAATATACCCACACAAATTGAAGATATTTTTAAAATAAAATAGTTATTAACTGTAAAAAGGGAAATAGTTCCCATACAACACACTTTAAGTTTTATGTAGCTACAAAACAGGATACATATTCTTATAACAGTAGAGAATAAAATCAGAATCATTTTTTGAATTCCAGGAGTGGTTTGTGTTTATGTCCCCAATCCTCCTCTCCCATTCCACCCCGACTTCTGCCAGTGAGGTTACAAATAGATGGTAATGTCAATGTGGTTCAGTGAAAATAATATGAATTTGGAATCTGAATGTTCAGGATTTAAATATGTAATAAAGAAAATGTGGTACATATATACAATGGAATATATCTGGATCTGATCTGAATTTGAATATTAGTCCTCCCACCAACTGGCTGTGTGATCTTGGAGAAGAAAAATGTTTTCAATCTTAGGTTTCTCACCTATAAGTAAAAATAATGAATTGAATAGGTGCTCAGTAATTATAAATTTCTATTCCAGATGTACCTATTATTGTGAGGTGGCTGTATAAAAGAAATAATGTCTAAGGTATTATATTTTGCTTTGGACATAGTTTTAGCTTTTCATTCATTTTCTGGACATGTTTTATAAAAAGTAAACAGGGAAAACCTTAGATACCACCTGAAAATATGGGAAGATAAAGATTAGAGAATCGAATTGCTTAGCTAAAGATGTCCTATCTGCACACAGAAAGATAAATTTGGTCAGAAAAACAAAGGAATTTCCTAGCATTTCATTAACTAAGTTCAAAATATTACTTAAAAAAAAATCCACCAAAGTTTAATAAACTAGTTTGAAAAATAAAAGTTATTAATTGGCTTAAAAAATAAGTATAGTCTACATCTGACATTTTAAAGACCATGATGGGCCAGGTGTGGTGGCACACGCCTGTAATCCCAGCACTTTGGCTGGCCAAGGAGGGTGGATCACCTGAGGTCAGGAGCTCAAGACCAACCTGACCAACATGGTGAAGCCTCGTCTCTACTAAATACAAAAAATCAACTAGCATGGGGGTGCATGCCTGTAAACTCAGATACTTGGGAGGCTGAGGCAGGAGAATCTCTTAAAACAGGGAGGCGGAGGTTGCAGTAAGGTGAGATTGCACCATTGCACTCTAGCCTGGGCAATAACAGCAAAACCCTGCCCTCCCCCCAAAATAATAAAATACCATGATGGATATTATTGGGAATTATTATATGTTTACATTTTTAAACTTTACTTCTTTTGATATGAAAGTCCATTTGTAGAAATGAGTTTTTCTTTTTATTTAAAATAATCATAAGCTCAATCTTGAAAACTTTGCGTAAGATGTATTTATGGGCCAGGCTCCGTGGCTCACACCTGTAATCTCAGCACTTTGGGAGAGCAAGGCAGGTGAATCTCCTGAGGTTAGGAGTTTGAGACCAGCCTGGCCGACATGGTGAAACTCCATCTCTACCAAAAATACAAAAATTAGCTGGGCATGGTGGTAGGCACCTGTAATCCCAGCTACTCAGGAGGTTGAGGCAGAAGAATCACTTGAACACGGGAGGCAGAGGTTGCAGTAAGCCAAGATCTCACCACTGCACTCCAGCCAAAAAAACAAGAGAAAAACCCAATCTCAAAAAAAAAAAAAAAAAAAAAAAAAAAAAGATGTTTTTATGGTATACCTTAAAATAGTTTTACGTTACTTTCTTGGTAGAAGGTGTTTAGCTGAATAGAGATGGTAAATAACAGAATGGGTCACTTATTTAGTTTGTAGTATACCCTGGACATGTTTCTGAAATATCAAAAAGCTTTCAGTTAATCTATAGGTGTAAGATGATTATAGAAGAAAACAGCTGTTACCTATCTTTTTCTCCTACCCACAGGAGTATTACAGTCAATTTTGTTTTCTTTCTATGCCTAATTGAGATGATTACTCAAAAAGTAGGTGCTAATGATGCAAGTTTAAACCAGGTACTGCTTTTCTCCAAGCAACTTTTCTCCAAGAGTATTTTAGATTTTGGAAGCTGCACATGCTCTAAGTGTTGCAGATGATTTGTCTGAAATAACACTTTACCCACTTAAACTCTGGAGTTTTAATCTTGGGTGAAGAATAGATTCGTAATTTCACTTGAAAAAATAAGACTTTTTTTTTACAGAATAGAGATATTTGGACTTTTAGACTGGTGGAAAACTTTTTCAGAGATCTAAACAAACACTAAGCTTGCCCTTGGGATAAAGTCTTCACTGTAGCCCCTGGGATAAACATATGATGAAGAACAGTGATAATAATGGGATGAATGAAGAGATGATTGTCTTGAACTTTTTCACCTGCATAATTGAGGCATTGCTTAGGATAGTCTAGACATGTAGAAATGATCTTCAGTGTTAGGTTTTACTTCAATGTTGTTGCACGTGTTTGACCGAGAAAGTTTGCACTGTAGCTACTTTTGATTTTTCAAGAATAATCTAAGAACCTTCACATTCTTCTCAGCCCTTGCATACCTGCTGTCCACTTCACTGATGATTAGTATCTTCACCAGAAAGTAAATAAGAATGGAGAAATATAATTAAATTTAAATATTTAAAGTCCAGGTATAGTTTCTTGAATACTTTATAAATCAATGCCTTGCAACCTTGGCTGCAGATTATAATCAACTGGGGAGTTTAAAAAAACTGTAATTTTCAGACCGCTCCCCAGTCCAATAAAATCAGATTTCTATTTGTGGGACCCAGACATCAGTAAATGTTTAAGTCTTCCAGGGAATTAAATGTGCAGCAAATTAAGAAACACTGCTCTAACTAACTCTTTTGAAGTTTTAAGAAAAGCTTAGGTCAGTTGCATTTCTCATGGCAAGTTCTTTTTGATTTATTTTTACATGATTTCTAACTTGTACGTTTATGACTGTTACTCGTGTGATGAGTCAAAGGTGGGTTTCTTTCTCTGTTTTGTATTAAATAGAAGTTAATTTATACTTTAAGAGTACATACGTTCTGAGATTTTTATATTGAAATCTTGATAATTATAATTGAAATAGTTTCTAATGTTGTACATTGCTCAAATGTCACCTTTTCAGAAAGGCTATCTGACCATCCTAAAATAGTCACCAACATACATTACCCTCTATCATCTTGCCTCATTTTATTTGTATTCAGGGTGCTCATTACTATATAACATTTGGTTAGGCATTACTCTCTTTATTGTTCATTGTCTGTCATCCCTGTCCTCTTCATTAGAATTTAAGCTTCATAATGAAAAGCCTTCTGATTTGTTCAATACTACATCCTACATACCTGGAGCAGTGTCTGACACATAATAGATACTTAATAAGTACTTGTAGAATAAATAACAGTTAGTTTGCAGTTAATGTATTTCTTTCATTGCTGGTAATTTGTGATATCAATAGAAAACCTCTACTCTTACTTTGATTCAGAGAAGTGTAAGGAGATGTATTCTCAAGCAGACAATTCATTCACTGAATATTGCATTAGTATTAGGTATAAATTATTCCTTCTCTATTTTATATTACTAGTTGTGAAAAATATTCCGTTAGCAGCAAGTATATCCTTTCTATTTCAGTGCAGAAACAGAGATATATGTAATTTTTCATTGCCAGATCAAAGAATTATCAAGTTGAAAAAAGTTTTTACATCTAAATTTCTGTAGTATTGGGTTTTTACATCTAAATTTCTGTAGTATTGGGTTAAATATAACTTTTGGAGAGAGGAGAAAAAGAGTTTGAAGGTCACTTGGGGATGAAATGCTATACATTTTAATATCAAATACATACATTTAATATATCAACATTTTTACTCGTGCTATGAGTCAAAGGTGGGTTTCTTTCTTTCTTTTGTATTAAATAGAAGTTAATTTATACTTTAAGAGTACATACGTTCGGAGATTTTTATATTTAACACATATAGCAAATGCCATAATATTATTTACCATCAGATGGCATAGTGAGCCAAACTGCATTTTCCAAGATTGTTTCAATGAGATTTCTCATGTTGCATGTGTATTAGTTCATTTTCATACTGCTGTGAAGAAATACTCAAGTCTGGGTAATTTATAAAGAAAAAGAGGTTTAATGGACTCACAGTTTCACGTGGCTGTGGAGGCCTCACAATCACGGCAGAATGTGAAGGAGGAGCTAAGACATGTCTTACATGGTGGCAGGCAAAAGAGCTTGTGCAGGGCAACTGCCCTGTATAAAACCATCAGATCTCATGAGACTTATTCACTATCATGAGAACAGCATGACAAAAACCCTTTCCTTTGATTCAATTACCTCCCACTGGGTCCCTCCACAACATGTGGGGATTATGGGAGTTGCAATTCAAGATGAGATTTGGGTGGTGACACAGCCAAACCATATCATTCCATCCCTGGCCCTTCCCAAATCTCATGTCCTCACATTTCAAAACCACTTATGCCTTCCTAACGGTCCCCCAAAGTCTTAACTCATTTCACCATTAACTCAAAAGTCCACAATTCAAAGTTTCATCTGAGGTAAGTCAAGTCCTTTCTGCCTGTGAGCCTATAAAATCAAAAGCAAGTTAGTTACTTCCTGGATACAATGGGGGTATAAGCATTGGGTAAATACACCCATTCCAAATGGGAGAAATTGGCCAAAAAGAAAGGAGTACCAGCCCCATGCAAATCCAAAATCCAGTGGGGCAGTCGAATCTTAAAGCTCCAAAATGATCTCCTTTGAATCCATGTCTCACATGCAGGTTACGCTGATGCAAGAGGTGAGCTCCCATGGAAAATAACTCCCAGCTCTTTATCTGTGACTTTGCAGGGTACAGTTCCCCTCTTGGCTGCTTTCACTGGCTGGCATTGAGTGTCTGCAGCTTTTCCAGGTGCACAGTGCAAGCTGTTGGAGAATCTACCACTCTCAGGTTTGGAGGAAGGTGGCCCTCGTCTCACAGCCTCACTATGCAGTGCCCCAGTGGGGACTCTGTGTGGGGCCTCACACCCCACCTTTCTCTTTCACACTGCTCTAGCAGAATTTATCCATGAGGGCTCTGCCCCTGCAGCACACCTCTGCCTAGCCATTCAGGTGTTTCCATACATCTTCTGAAATCTAGATGGAGGTTCCCAAACCTGAATTCTTGACTTTTCTGAACCCACAGGTCCAGCATCACGTTTTAGCTGCCAAGGCTTAAGGTTTACTTCTTCTGAAGGAATGGCCTGAGCTTTATTTTGTCGTCTTTTAGCCATGGCTAGGATGCAGGGCACCTAGCACAAAGCAGCACGGCCCTGGGTCTGGCTCACAAAACAATTTTTTCCTCCTAGGCTTCTGGGCCTGCGATGGGAGGGGCTGCTGTGGAGAACTCTGACATACCCTGGAGACATCTTCCCTATTATCCATGATTAACATTTGGCTCCTTATTACTTACACAAATTTCTGCAGCTGGCTTCAATTTCTCCTCAAAAAACATTTTTTTTTTCTATCACATTGTCAGGCTGCAAATTTTCCAAATTTTTATGCTCTGCTTCCCTTCTAAACGTAAGCTCCAATTCCAAACCATATCTTTGTGAATGAATAAAATTGAATGCTTTAAAGAGCACCCAGGCAGTCCCTTGAATGCGTTGCTGCTTAGAAATTTCTTCCACCAGATACCCTAAATCATCTCTCTCAAGTTCAAAATTCCATAGATCTCTAAGGTAGGGATGAAATGCCACCAGTCTCTTTGCTAAAGCATAGCAAGGATCACCTTAGCTCCAGTTTCCAGTAAGTTCTTCATCTTCATCTGAAACCACCTTAGTCTGGACTTCATTTTCCATATCAGTGTCAGCATTTTTGGTCAAAACCGTTCAACAAGTCTCTAGGAAGCTCCAAACTTTCCCTCATCTTCCTGTCTTCTTCTGAACCCTCCAAACGATTTCAACCTCTGCCTGTCTCAGTTCAAAAGTCATTTTTACATTTTAGTTATCTTAGCAGCAGTGCCCCACTCCCAGTTCCAATTTACTGTATTAGTCCATTTTCATACTGCTATGAAGAAATACTTGAGATGTGGTCATTTATAAAGAAAAATAAGTTTAATAAACTAAGAGTTATATTTATAACTTAACTAAGTTCTCATTGAAAAAACCTCTATTGGAATCCCAAACTGAACTGGAAGATAGAATTTTGAAAACTAAAGTTAGCTTTTCAATATCCTCTTCCCTGACATCTAACTACTGTAAACCTCTTTCTCTCTATTTATTCAGAGTGATCAGGTCAGGCCTTTGCTGTTTCAACTCAGCTACATAGAAACCACCAATGACTAATAGCTTATTACGGTGTCTTTTTGATACCCTGCTTAACTTAAGACTGTAGCAGCCACCAATAAACTTGTGAAGGCTTCTGCTGACATACTCTGGGCACTTCCTTATAACTAATGATCTCCCATGGTGCAGAATCTTTGGTACTCATTTAAAAAAATATTATTTTCAAGTTAGCTTATAAGACATTCATATTTTCTCTTTCATATGTTACTATTGAAAGAAATTAAGTATTTTACCCCAAAATACACTACTTTGACATATTTTTAGATGGTGGTTCAGAAAGCCAGCAAACAGAAGTAATCTTCCTTGTTTTTTGAGGGAGATTTGCATCTGTAGAGAATCTGTACTAAGGCAGCCAGATTTTTTTCTGAGGTTCCCCTTTATCTAGGAAAGATCAACTGAGAGTTTGAAACATTTAAAAGTCTGAAGAAGCATTTCCCCTCTATTCTGAGGGCTGCTACCTCTGTGCTTTTATCTACATAAGAATGCGTTTGCTAGGCAAACCTCCTCTTCTTTTCATCTCATAATATGTCTTGCCACTATAACTGGATTTACTGTCTTAACCAGTTTTTGGTCATACTCTCAGACACCATTCTTTCTGTAACTTCAAGATTGTATATAAGCTGCTGAACCCCACTGGAAGGTTGGAATATCAGGGCCCAGAAACTGATACCCCAAAATATGGCACTCTAATGTGCTAAACTGACGATGATCTCCCTGATCCCGACATATCCACTGGTCTCTCCCACAGCAAAGGATGAAATTGTTTTCTGAAATTCCTGTATCTGTCTAAAGTCTGGACCCACCAAGGAAAATAATTGTTTCTCTTCTCCCCTGTGAGTTATCTTATTGTCTATTGCAGAAAAGAAGACCAATTATATAACCACACCAGAACAGATCCATTTAAAAGATATGTCTCTGAGGATTATTCAATTTTTGTGGAGAACTATTTGTGTACTCTGATCTACTCATTCTCCCTAGTAATCATTTATTGCTCCTCAACACAATTCCTCTTCTCATCTTTTCCATAACTTGTTTTTCCAGGATCCAAGCACCCATTCTTTTTTATTTTATTTTATTTTATTTTACTTTATTTATTCTATATTTTACTTTATTTTATTTTATTTTATTTTATTTTATTTTATTTTATTTTATTTATTTTTTTGAGATGGAGTCTCCTGGGTCACACAGGCTGGAGTACAGAGACAAAATGTTGGCTTACGGCAATCACTGCCTCCCAGGTTCAAGTGATTTTCAAGCCTCAGCCTTCCCCATAGCTGTCACTACTGGCAGGCACCACCACACGCAGCTAAATTTTTGGGTATTTTCAGTAGATACAAGGTTTCATCACGTTGGCCATGCTGGTCTGGAACTCCTGACCTCAAGTGATTATCCCACCTTGGCCTACCAAAGTTCTGGGATTACAGGCTTGAGCCATGGTGCCCAGCCATGCCCATTCTTTTTTATTTCAATAACTTTAGGATATATGTGGTTTTTGGTTATATGGATGAATTGTAAAGTGGTGAAGTCTGAGATTTTAGTGTACCTATCAACTGAGTAGTGTACACTGTGCCCAATATGTAGGTTTTTAAACAATCTATCACCCCACTCCCACCCACTCTTTTTTTGAGTCTCTAATTGTATAGTGGTGAAGTGTATTTTATCCAATACATATATAATGAAATATAATGAAATAAATATAATGAAAAATGTGTGTGTGTGTGTGTGTGTGTGTATAAATATATATAAATGTAAAATGCCAGATATAACCTTCTGCATTCAAAGCATATAAGAAAAGTTGGGTGTGTTTTTGGTAAGAAAGTTTACAAAAAGGCATGAAAATGTACCTTTTTGTTAAAAGGAAAATAACTTTTCCTTGTTTACATATTTTTAAAAGTTGTTTACATTGAAGTAATAAAAGTAAATAAACTTAATGAATATAGAAAGTTGAGGAAAGAAAGAAAATGGGAAAAAGTGTAATAGGTTCTAAAAGGGTATATGGAAATTTTATTGTGCATGCTCAAAGCTGATTGAAATTGGATGAATCTATTTATAAAGTTCTATTAAAATTAGCTTTAGCATTAATAATACACTAATGAAAAGATAGAACTTAGTTTTCTCTTTTGAATAAGATTTTGGTGTAATCTTAATAAAAGATGGTAAAAGATTTTTATCTATTAAATAAACTGCAAAAGAAAGGGGGAGAGATTGAAATAGATTTTGATGGTTGGGGAAATTATTAATTTATAGTGACCTGTGATCTGATTTTGAGCAAGTGTTTTAAACTTTTGATATTTGATAAACTCCAAAATTAAATTTGAAAGTCTTAATTAGGTCTTTTTTACCTAAAATTAACATTTTAGATTTTAGGGCTCCTGGATGTCCAAAAGAGACGTATTAGGCTTATATGGTATGTTAAAGTCATAGGGGAAGCATTATCAAATAAAAAAATAGTGTTTAACTTACATAAGTGGGTTATTAATATGTATTTCAAAATTGTATGAGAGTCATACAATTCTGTTATTTCTTAGTACATTTTATCAGAAATAATTACGATTATTATGTTAAATAATTGTATGTCACAGAAATAACCAAATTTCCTTGCCAACTGTGCCTTTAATCATGGATATTCTGAGTCTTTTCTCATACACAGGCAATTATTGTTTTACTTTGATTGTTTTTAAAAAGCAGTTTATAATTGACTAAAGTCCACAATTTGTGGCTTCTTCAAGGAAATTCATGGAAAGAACACTGAAAAATACTCTTCAACTTAGGTTCTGATAACTTTTGAGATCATACCATTGGGTTGGGTAAAACTTCCAGAACTCTAAAAAGTTGATGCTTTTATGAAGATTGCTAACCCAACATCTAGCAGAACAAGAATTAATTACATGAGACTAATTAATAGAGGACTGGGATAACATTTTTATGACTTTTCTGATTGAAACATGCTGCTTATTTTTATATTTTGTTTTTCGGAGCCAAGATACCTTTTTTTCTTTTGAACTGTTTATAGCTAACAATTGGATAAAGTATACTTTTTGAGAAAAATTGATACACTTATCTTTCTTTTTATTTGATTTCTCCAAAATTTGGAAACTATTTCTATTTTTAAATTTATGGCAATATAGTCATTTGAAGAAGTTTAGTAAGAGTATTTTTTCTTTTGTAAGGGTACAAAATTATAGACACTGGTTATTTTACCAAGTCTGATTAGAATGACACATTTTCAGATATGACCAAACATTTTTGAAGAATTGGGACTGAATTCATATAGTCAATGAAAAACTTCTTAGAAAGACTGGCCTCATGCCTTGTCTACACAGTTCCCTTACAAAGTTTGTGATCTTGCAGTAAGTAAAGTATGCCACTCTCTGATATGTCCAGGATATTCATTCAAGATATTTTGGGACCTTAAGAGAAAAGGAACCCATTCAATTTATACAGAGATTATAGACACAGTGTGATGTGATTGTGAATCTTTGGCTTTACTTCCTACCTTGGAGGCTTTTAAAAATTTAACCTGTAAAGCTTTGTTTTAAAATTCCAGGAAAACCAACTTTAAAAGACTTTATATGGCCAGTCACAATTGTATGCTAAAAATTAGGCAAAGTATATTAGAACTGAAATTTATTTTTCAAATAAATTGGTCCTCTTATGTTTTATTCTTGGTAGAAATGGGGAACTAGAGAGAGAAAAATTATATTTCAGGAAAATTATACCATACACCTGTTTGTAGACTTGTCCATTGTTTTTCAATTTTTATTATTTTTCTACAATTTAAACTGAATCATGCATTCTTCTCTGGCTGCAAGTCTCCAACTAATGTTTTCCAATTTTTCTTCAACTTTTTTTGACATGAGATGACTAGAAAATCAAACTACATGTCTTAAAGCCCTGCAAAATGAAGCTAGACAACTTGATATAGACATCACAAGAAATCACCACTGCAACTTATACATAAACAGCCTTCATGCTGGCTGAGGTATCGACTACTCAGAAAGTTCAATTGAACATTTGCTTTGAGTTCTTATCCAGAAAAATCTGTCAGCTTGCCACTGCAATCTGAACACGCTTCAGAGACTCTAGTAAAACAAGTCTATAGAGTACTCCCGGCATTAACCTTTGTTTTTCTTGTTTCCATAGAAATGCTTCTTATTAAAGATCTGTTTTCCTGCATAATATATACAGGCCTAGTCAATCTGCAATAGCATCTCCTGGAATGGGACACAGCTGCTGAAATAAACTGATCTATTCTCAGGACTAAGAGACTGATTAAGAATGATGTACATATGTATATATACATATATAAATTCGCTCTTTTCTGCTTATCCTAATTTGGTTACTTTCTAACTCCTTTGCCTTTTTTAATTTAATAAACTCTAACCAAAATATCTTCGATGTTATAAGCCTTACTTTAACATATAAAACTTCTTAATGTTTCAAAGTGGGAGCTGAAAGAAAATCAAAATATTTTACCCCAAAATACATTTCTTTGATGTATTTTAAGACACTTGTTTAGAAATCCAGCAAAGAGAAATAACCCTACAGAGTTTTCTTTTGTGGGGGCAGATTTGCATCTGTAGAGAATCTGCATTGTTACAGCTAGATTTTCTCTGAGGCCTCCTCTTATCCAGATCTAGGAAAGATTTACTGAAAGTCTGACACTTTTTTAGGTCTGAAAAAACCATTTATCATGTATTCTTCCTGAGGTCTGCTACCTGTGAAGTTTCATCTGCATCACAAGACCACTTTTGCTAGCTAAGCTTCCTCTTGTCTACCTCCCATAACCTGTTTTGCCACCATAACCTGTTTTTTCAAAATCCAATCCCAATTCTTTCTGTAACATCAAGATGGTATTTAAGCTTCTGAACTCCATGGGGCAAGTGGGATGTACTCACTCTGTGTTTCTCTCCCACACGCATATTAATAATTTTATGCCCTTTCTCTAATTAATCAGACTTTTGTAAGTTGATTTTTTCATGAACCCTCGGAGGGCAAAGGAGAACTTTTCCTTTGACTCCTGGCCATTATCAAACTGCTATACAGAAATACCTGAGACTGAGTAATTTATAAGAAAAGAAGTTTAATTGGTTCATGGTTCTGCAGGCTGTACAGAAAGCATAACAGCTTCTGATTCTCAGGAGGCCTCAGAAAGCTTCCAATCACATGGCAAAAGGCAAAGTGGGAGTGAGCTCTCTTACATGGTCAGAGCAAGAGGTAGAGGTACTACACACTTTTAAAAAGCAGATCTCATGAAAACTCATTTACTACTGCCAAGAAAATACCAAGGGGGGTGGTGCTAAATCATTCCCGAAAAACTGTCACCATGATCTAGTCACCTCCCACCAGGCTGCACACCTAACATTGGAAATTACAACTCAACATGAGATTTGGGCAGGGACACAGATCCAAACTATATCAACTCCTATGTTAGATTTTACTATAGTCTTGAACACTGCTACCAACAGTTATCAAAATAAACATATGATCTTTAGAGTCTGCTTGAGAATCATTCATTGCTTATGTATACTTACTAAAAGATTCTACGAAAAATTCAGAATTGACTGTTTTAGTTGTGAGGTCATGGAAAAAAAAAAAAAGGAAAATATCAGACTAGCTATTTTATGGCAGATCCCAGTTTATCTTCAGAAGAAAATTTCTTAGCATGAACTAAATCATTCTACATATAAGAATTTATTGTTCTTACTAGAATCCTTTTATATAAAAATGCCTAGACACAATGGCCAATCCAATTGCAATGAGCGTTCTGAATCCCAAGACTGTGACATTTTAATACTATTTCTCATTTACATAAACCAAACTTCCTGGATAAATGGTTGATTCAAGGTATGGAATAGAAAATATACAAGATAAATCTGGAACCCGATATGCCAGAGAGCAATGAAGCTAACAAAAACTGTGAAGATCATGTCAAAATGACTCTAGTTCCAACTTTAATAGGTTCTTGTAGCCAAATAATACACAGTTTGAGCCTCAATACAGATAAAAATTGAAACAGATTGAGAGCATCAAATACATGTAAATCCACTATTTTATAATGGCATGAAAAACAAGTGTTCACTTTTAAAAAGTGACAAAACACTAATTATCTAAAAACTGTAAATAAGATTAAATAATCATACATTTAACCTGCCTTTCTTACATAAACTGTATCACTAGTTAATAAAATATTAGATTAAAAGTATCTCTGTATAAAATTATTCTAGATTTAAAAGCAAGCAAAATAATAAAATTAAAATACTGCCATTTTGAAGCCCCACCATGAATATATGCATTGAAGATCAAAAGCTGCTAACATTTTAAAAAAAGGTGAAAAACAGTCATACGCCTCCTGATGAAAGGACAAGACACCACCAATAGCCTTGTCACAGGGATTGCATCTGACTCTGATCACATTTTTTAATCCAGCTGCCATTTTGCAGAAAATACAGAGGAACTTACTGAACTGTACTATGATTATCAAGCAGAAAGCCCAGACTGTAAAAACGTTTAGAAGTCAAATCTAAGTTCTTAAACAAATAAATTGTAGGAAAGAAAAGAATGAAGAGAGGAAATCTATTGATTAAATATGATGTAAAAGTCATATCAGTTTTTTTTAACAAGGAAGCTTAAAGCTATAGTGTCTAGGGTTGCACACTTGGGTAATAAAACCAAAAGACATGCAGGAAAGTGATTACTAAAATGTCAGAATGATGGTTACATTTGGAAGGAGGAAAAAATTGTGATTGAGATGTGACCAATGGAAAGACATCTAACATAACTTGAAAATTTCCTTTTCCTGACCTGGGTGTTGGGTATAATGGTATTCACTTTGTAGTAATTATCTAAGGTCATGTTATCCATGAGGGAAATAGTGATTAGTAGGAAGCATAAGTGGGAATTCTGGGATGCTGGACTGTATTCTGCTTCTTGATCTAAATGCCAATTACTTAAGTGTTTTCAATTTCTTACAATTCATTGACCTGTTTACTTACATGCACTTTTCTATATGTAAACTATATTTCATAAAGAAATTTAAAATGTCATTGGCGTTCCATTAAACACTTCAGAGAGTAATGCTTCTTCCATTAGGCTCTTCTAATGAGAAATATTCTACCATTATTAATTTCAATATACAACAATTTAAAAATTGGACCTTGATCATAGAATAAAAAAAATAAAAACTTATACAAAAATAATCATAACACAGTCCATGGGGGCCAGATACACAACAGGGGTAGGATTAACCTTGGCATTTTTTATTTTTTAACAGTAATCTGTTTTTCTTAGAGATAATCCATCCTAATTTTCAGAAAATTTTCAGCTTCACTCAGAAAGTTAATTTGGGCACTTCCGTTGAAATGGTTTGACTCTGTGCCCCCACCCAAATCTCATGTTGAATTGTAATTTCCAATGCTGGGGAAGGGATCTGGTGGTAGGTGATTTGACCATGGAGGTAGATTTTTCCATTGCTGTTCTTGTGACAGTGACTGAATTCTCATGATATTTGATGGTTTAAAGTCTCTGGCACTTGCCCTTTCTTTCCCCCTCTCGCTCTCCTTCTGCTGTGTGAAGATGTGTTTGCTACCCCTTCATACTTCTGCCATGATTGTAGGTTTCCTGAGGCTTCCCCAGCCATGCCTCTTATAAATCCTGTGGAATTGTGAGTCAATTAAACCTCTTTTATTTATAAATTACCCAGTCTCAGACAGCTTTTTATAGCAGTGTGAGAATGGACTAATAGAGAAAACTGGTACTGAGAGTGGGGTACTGCCCCTTTGTTTTGGCCAATTTGTCCCATTTGGAAGAGGAGCATTTACACAATGCCTGTACCTCCATTGTATCTTAGAAGTAACTAACTTGTTTTTTATTTTACAGGCTCATAGGCAGAAGGGACTCATCTTGTCTCAGATGAGACTTTGGACTTGGGCTTTTGAGTTAATGCTGGAATGAGTTAAGACTTTGAGTGGACTGTTGGGAAGTCATAACTGTGTTTTGAAATGTGAGAAGGACATGAGATTTGGGGAGAATCAGGGTCACAATAATATGGTTTGGCTCTGTGTCCCTACCCAAATCTTATGTTGAATTGTAATGACCAGTATTGGGGGAAGAACTTGTGGGGAGGTGATTGGATCATGGGGACAAATTTCCCCCTTGTTATTATTGTGATAGTGAGTGAGTTCCTGTGAGATCTAATTATTTAAAAGTCTGTGGCACTTCCCTCTTATCTCTCTCTTTTGCTGCCATGTGAAGACCTGCTTGCTTCCTGTTTGCCCTTTCACCATGACTGTACATTTCCTGAGGCCTCTCCATCCATACCTTCTGTACAGCCTGTGGAACTGAGTCAATTAAACCTCTTTTCCTTATAAATTACGCAGTCTCAGGTAGTTCTTTATAGTAGTGGGATAATGGAGTAATACACCTGTCATGTTAAACCATCTCTATATCTCCAGTACAATCTATAAATAATCAGGGTACTGGTTTTATGTGAAGATCAAGTTTGTTTTTTGGTTACCACACATAAACTTGGTTTGTGTATATGAGATGTTAGAGATGTATTTATTCAAGAGTAATCCACAACCTGTGGTTAATTTCTCACTGAGGTGTGAGCACACTAACATAAAAAGGTAAAGGGGCTTATGAAAAATTACCCAGAAAAGTCACTCACTTTTATACCTACCATTCAAATGATGATTTCTATAATGGTCAGACATTTGTCAATACCTTAGCTTAAGTGATAAACAATACTTTCACAGATCTTAAGTTTCAATGGAGAAGTTTAATTGTTTTTTGTCCAAATGTTAATAGACAAATAAGTGGCTATAGATTCCCTATTAGCCAAGATGGTGTTTGGTGTTACACTCAGGCTAATATTACTGCCATGTAAAATGACAAATCTCTAAACTGAAAGAACTGACCACTTGGAAACTTGTTTTCTTGGCTTAGATTTAATTTGAATCATAACATTCATTATGCTCTACATAAGCTAACCCTTATTTTGCTTTTAGTCTTTTTGCAAATTGTCCATGACAAATGTGTACATGAATCATAAGATTCATACTACTGTTCCATTAATGTCATATCAGATGGACCAATAACTCATCATTTGACAAAAAGGACAAAGAGGTCAGACACTGGTCCAACTACAAACTGTTGTTTCTGAGACAATGATGCAATCTAATGATCATTTGAATTGTATAGAACTGGAATAAAAACACTCTTATGGCTGACTTTATGATCTACTCAGGATGGCTGAGGGGATTCGGGATTAGAAGGTTCATATAGTCATCTGAATTGCCACTGAAAAAATAGGATGGCTACAGAAGATAAAGAGCAGGGAAATCTGAGTGACATAACAAATATTGTGAGCCCTGGGTAGAGAATCAATAAATTTATTGGATGTTAAATAGAATAAAAGATAGTATTTAAATAATTCTTTAAAATTCTGCTTCAAATACATATATTTTGAATTATAATAAGTCAAATTGACACAAATTGGAAACACCTCTGATAAAAATTGTAAAAGCAAGAGGTACAATGGCACAACATTAGGACCTCAGCTGTAAACACTGTTCGATAAATGTAGTTAATATCAACTTCTCATAGGGCAAAGAATTTGTATGCCAACTCCCAAAATGGAAAGAATGGCTCCCAGGAAAGACTTAATGATAACCAGCTAAAAGTTATTAACATATCTAAAGATAAAATATATAGATCCAGGTGTGCTTGCTGCTTGTGTGGATGGTGGTATAGTATGGGGGGAGAAGAGGGAAAAGCAGCAAATGTAGAATAAAAATAGAAGGGTACTGAAGCATACCTTGACATTGCCCACACAAGCACATATCAGGAGGCAAGAACTCTTAAATAATACATTAACCTTTCATTTTTAGAATGCTTCCATGTTTAAAGTTCTCAAGCCCCGGCCGGGCGCGGTGGCTCAAGCCTGTAATCCCAGCACTTTGGGAGGCCGAGACGGGCGGATCACGAGGTCAGGAGATCAAGACCATCCTGGCTAATACGGTGAAACCCCGTCTCTACTAAAAAATACAAAAAAACTAGCCGGGCGAGGTGGCGGGCGCCTGTAGTCCCAGCTACTCGGGAGGCTGAGGCAGGAGAATGGCGTAAACCCGGGAGGCGGAGCTTGCAGTGAGCTGAGATCCGGCCACTGCACTCCAGCCTGGGCGACAGAGCGAGACTCCGTCTCAAAAAAAAAAAAAAAAAAGTTCTCAAGCCCCTAGGAATTCTCTTTAGCAAGCATCTAAGTTAATGAGTGTTCGTTCTAGCTGATTGCAAGCTCTATCTTCTATGGTCTTCTCTTTCCCTAGTATTTCATTATCCCTGGAAAAGTCTTACATATTCCATAAATTCATCCTGGCTTCACTTATCACTTTTCCTACCGACATGAGCTCTGTTCTTCTCTTTTTGACATTGTTTTGTCTTTTCCAGTGCCACTTCACTCCAATGCGAAGTAACATTTCTTTCTTAATGTCCTAAATATGTTCTAACTCTAATCTGTAGAAGCTAGGAGACCTCTTCTGTGAAGTAGTATAGCATTCTGGTTAAATGTGTGGACAGATACTATGTCTTAGGTTCTAATCCATTTGGCCACTTACTAGCAGTAAGACCCTAGGGAAGTTACTTATTTGATGCCTGAATTGCATTTTTTGTAAAACAAAGATAATACTAGCACTGATATCATATACCTTCATTGACGATTAAATGGAAACTTCCAAGTGAGCATTAGGAGCAGTGCTTGGCACATAGTAAATGCTAGCTAAGTATTATCCATATGGAAGCTTGGGAACAAACTATTGACAACTGCAATGAAGAGAAACATAACAAATTTTACTTCATGTTCATTGACTAGTGCCTATAAAGGGAACTTCCTAACTGGCTATTTCAGTCTGCCCTCTTCTATAGGATTCTGTGTGAAAAGTATACTTTATAGCTCACTTACTAGAATTGCCTTGCCTGTGTCCTCCCTCCAGGGTCCCCACCATCAATCCCCCTCTCTGCCTGCAATAAATCAGAAAATAAAGTTCTTTCTCTTCAGCAATTAAAAATTGATCACTTTGTAAAGCTGCAACTTGGGACCACACTGGGGAAGACTTTTACATAACTATACTCAGTTAACAAGCTTCTTAAATTCCTCATTCTAGGAAAGGATTTTGTCTTCTTATCAACATAAATGGAAAGCCAGTAAAATGTTTTTCCCAAAACAGAAAATAAATTTTCCTTAGTCCTACACCACAACCCCCATCAAGATAGGTAGTGTTAATTACACATTTGAAATAGGCTTCCCCTCTAGAATAGCTGGAGATGCCTTTGAAATACTACGCTTTTAAATATACATCACCTTAAGAAAGGTTTAACCTCTTATATCACATGGGTAACATTCTGGCATCAATTTGGGCAAGATACTTAAGCTTTCTATTCCGTCATCCATACAATGAGGTTATTACTGCTATCTACTTATAAGGGAGGAGACCACCCCTCATATTGTCTTATGCCCAATTTCTGCCTCCAAAGAAAGAAAAAGTAAAAACTAAAAGGCAGAAATGAAAGCCACAAGCAGACAGTCTGGAGCCACACCCTGGGCCTGGTAGTTGAAGACTGACCCCTGACCTAATCAGTTATGTTATCTATAGATTACAGAATTGTATAGAAAAGCACTGTGAAAATCCCTATCCTGTTCTTTTCTGATCTAATTACCAGGGCATGCATCCTCCAGTCACGTACCCCCTGCTTACTCAATCAATCATGACCCTCTCACTGTTCACCCCATTGGAGTTGTGAGCCCTTAAAAGGGATGGGAATTGCTCACTCAGGGAGCTCGACTCTTGAGACAGGAGTCTTGCCATTGTCCCCGGCTGAATAAACCCCTTCCTTCTTTAACTCTGTGTCTGAGGGGTTTTGTCTGCGGCTCGTCCTGCTACATTTCTTGGTTACCTGACCGGGAAGCTAGGTGAAGGTCAGATGGTCGAGGAAGCTCCTTAGGTGGCTTAAGCCTGCCCTATGGAACATCCTTGTGGGAGACTCCGACCAGCCCAAGAAACACGGATCCTGAGAGCGCTCCCGGGTAGGCATTTGCCCCAGTGGGACACCTCACCAGAGCAGTGTGTGGCAGGCACCCGTGGAGGATCAATGCAGTGACTGAACACCAGGAAGGAATGGACACTTGGAGTCTGGACATCTAAAACTTGGTAAGACTAGTCTGAAACTTGCCCATTCTGCTTCAGTGGAAGCGTGGCCTGATCACCCATGGCATGCCTTTATCAGCACTTTGATTTTGATTTTGGTTTTGACTTGGTTTGAATTGCTTGACAGGACTGGTCTTGGGAACTTGCCCACTCCATTTGAGTGGAAGCATGGCCTGATCACCCACTGCATCCCTTTATCAGCACTTTGGTTTTGGTTTTGACTTGGTTTGAGTTGCTTGACAGGATTGGTCTTGGGAACTTGCCTACTCCATTTGCCTACTCCATTGGAAGCTGGCCTGATCACCCACGGTATGCCTGTAACAGCACTTCAATTTTTGTTTTTGACTTGACTTGGATTGCTTGATACTTTGGTTTTGGTTTTGATCTGGCTTGGATTTCTGGATACTCTGATTTTGGTTTTGATTTTGGTTTGGTGCAAACTGCAAAAGTGTGTGCATGCCCTTTTTACTTGTCCTTTGTTTTGTGGTGTGCGTGTGGTGTGAGCATGGTGTTTTGTCTCAAAGAAGCATAGGTCAGGCACAAATAATCCCACCCTACTAGAACTATGCTGAAAAATTTCAAAAGAGAATTTAAAAGAGACTGTGGAGTACTATGACACTAGGAAAACTTAAAACTTTGTGTAAGATAGACTGTCCAGCATTAGAGGTAGGTTGGCAATTAGAAGGAAGCCTGGACAGGTCCCTTGTTTCAAAGGTATGACACAAGGTAACCTGTAAGCCAGGGAAAACAGACCAGTTCCCATACATAGACACTTGGTTACAGCTAGTTTTAGACACCCCCACCCCCAAGACACAGTGGTTAAGAGAACAGCAGCATAAGCAGCTGGCAGGGGCAAGGAAAGACTAGCAGAGAGAGAGAGAGAAGAGACAGAGGCAAAAGGAAAGTCAAAGAGAGAGAGACAAAGTCAAAGAGAGAAAGAAAGAGAGAAAGAGATATACAAGTAGTTAAGAAAAAAAAGTGTACCCTATTCCTTTAAAAGTCAAGGTAAATTTAAAACCTATAATTGATAATTGAAGGTATTCTCCGTAACCCTGTAACACTTCAATACCACTTTGTTGTCAGTGTAAACAAGGGTGTATCCCAAAAGCACTGAGGACTTCCTATCAAAAGTCCTTAACCCAGTAACCTGTGGATGGCCCAAATGCATTCAATCTGTAGCGGCAACTGCTTTGCTAACAACAACAACAACAAAAAAGTAAATAAATAAATAAATAAATAAATAAAAGAAAAAAAGGGGGGGGCGGAATTTATATAAAAAGAGTATTATATGGTAAATTCTTGTCCTGAAATAAATTAACTGGTTGCTTAAAGAAAGAAATATTTGTAATAAGTCAGAAAGTTGAGGCATGTCAAAGAATTGTCTGCGAAAGTCATGAAAGAGACAAATGTTATATGAAAGAATTTATGCAAAAAATGTATAATTTAAAAGTAACTAGTCCTCCTGAATGTAAAACTATTGAAAAAAAATAAACAGTTTATGTGGAAGGTATATAAGAAAAGTAAAATACACCTTTGGTAAAAGGATTATAAGGAGGCATAAGAATGTACATTTTTACCTACATTAAAAAGTTAAAAAAAAATATTGTTTTTGTTTTTGTTTTCTTTTTTTTTTTTTTTTGAGACGGAGTCTCGCGCCCAGGCTGGAGTGCAGTGGCCGGATCTCAGCTCACTGCAAGCTCCGCCTCCTGGGTTTACGCCATTCTCCTGCCTCAACCTCCCGAGTACCTGGGACTACAGGCGCCTGCCACCTCGCCCGGCTAGTTTTTTGTATTTTTTAGTAGAGACGGGGTTTCACCGTGTTAGCCAGGATGGTCTCGATCTCCTGACCTCGTGATCCACCCGTCTCGGCCTCCCAAAGTGCTGGGATTACAGGCTTGAGCCACCACGCCCGGCCAAAAATTATTGTTTTTAAGGTTTAAGCAAGTTTTAAAGCGTTAATTGTAAAGAAAATTCTGTGTGTAAACATATTGACTAAAGTTAAAGAAATATCATCTGGTTTTTCTGTGAACTGGACTTTAAAGTAAAAGCAAAACAGGTTTTTCGTAAAGCACCAACCTTCTCTTTAGCAAAAATTATAAAGGGTTAAAAAGAGTCTATAAAATCTTGCCTTATGGTCAAACATTAAAATTTAGATAAATATGTCTGCAAAGTTTTATTAAAATTACGTTTAACATTAATAACACACCAGTATAAGATAAAATTTAGTTTATCTCGTATAAAAATCATATGAGAAGCATTGTTAAATGTAAAATGGTATTTGGCTTTCTTTGGTTTAAAAACTAATAAAAACAGGTGTTAAAGGAAATTTCTCAGTAAACAGGCATTAAGGACTATAAAGTCCACTGCCAAGGTTCCCACATTTAAAACAAAAGGTCAATTTCTTAAAAATTACATACTTGGTTTATCTTCTACTTTCCTTTCCCTCAAAAACTAAAAGTTTTTTAGAACACGTACCACTCCTAGGATTTCTGGTAAGCCAGCACCAGCTTGAAGATCACATTCTCATCAAAGGGTGGAAAGAAGAAAAACTTGAGCCAGCCTGGGAAGGACCCTGCGTTGTGCTGCTAACCACCAAGAGTGCTGTTCGTACAGAAAAAAAAAAAAAAAAAAAAAAAAAGGATGGACTCATCACACCTGAGTCAAGAAAGTGCCACTCCCTCCAGTGTCGTAGGCCATAGTGCCAGGGGAAAACCTTAACAAACTAAAGCTAAGAAAATTTAACTCTTTTCATCTATTCTATTACTCTTTCTTCTTTTCTCGTTCTATTGCTGACCATCTAGCTATTGACATAACCAAGTCAGTTTCGCCTCAAACTATTGCATTTATTGCTTGCCTTGTTATACCCTGTGGAGACTTGCCAAGTCAAAGACAGCTTTTTACTTCAGAAAAGTACTTCTGTCCGTCCTGACTCTCCTCAGACTGGGCATTAGTAAACTAGGACCTTTTAATCCGGGGAGATTTCCATAAAGACCCCAGTGCCAACCAGGAGTCTTTCCCCTGAGGTAGAGCTTTCATGCCATAGTTGGTCCAACATTCTGTGGACCACTAAAGAGCAAGGATAGACTGCCCCAACCGGTTTTTGTAATTTCCTAAAACCATAATCATTTTCCTAGAGGATCATAGAAGTTAAAGACTTAAAACAAACTTCAGCAATTAAGACAGGATACCAAGATGCAAATGCCTGGTTAAAATGGATCAGGCTGGGCGCGGTGGCTCAAGCCTGTAATCCTAGCACTTTGGGAGGCCGAGATGGGCAGATCACTAGGTCAAAAGATCGAGACCATCCTGGCTAACACGGTGAAACCCCATCTCTACTAAAAAATACAAAAAAAAAAACTAGCCGGGCGAGGTGGTGGGCACCTGTAGTCCAAGCTACTCGGGAGGCTGAGGCAGGAGAATGGCATAAACCTGGGAGGCGGAGCTTGCAGTGAGCTGAGATCTGGCCACTGCACTCCAGCCTGGGTGACAGAGCCAGACTCTGTCTCATAAATAAATAAATAAATAAATAAATAAATAAATAAATAAATAAAAATAAAATAAAAATGGATCAAATATTCCATCTACACGTTAAACAAAAGCAATTGTTTTGCTTGTGCACATGGAAGGCCAGAAGCCCAGACTGTCCCCTTTCCACTAAGGTGGTCCTCCAGTCAACCAGGTGTAGGCTGCATTGTAGCTCTTTTCTAGGATTCTACAGCCTGAAGTAATAAGTCGTGCCAGACTCTCTCTGCTATATCCCAAAGTCTGCCACCCTGCAGGTCAGCACCCAAGGGCCATCCAGCCTCTGTCACCCAACACTAAGTTCACTTTGTGTCTCTCATGACAGAGAGGAAACTTAGCGTTCCTTGGAGACCTGAAAGGATGCAGTGAGCTTAAAAATTTTCAAGAACTTATCAATCAGTCAGCCCTTGTTCATCGTTCATCCCCGAGCAGACGTGCGGTGATATCATGGTGGACATTTACTGGGCACTCCACCGAATAACTGGAGTGGCACTTGTACTTTAATCCAGTTGGCTATCCCTTTCACCCTGGCATTTCATCAACCAGAAGGAAAAAAAAAAAAGACATCATAAAGTGAGAGAAGCCCCTTATGGGTCTTTCAACTCTCATGTCTATTTAGACAGAACTGGAGTCCCACAAGGAATACTGAAAGAAATAAAGACACAGAGACAAAGTATAGAGAGAGAAAGGCGGGGCCTAGGGGACCAGTGCTGTGCTTACAGAGGACCTACGCTGGCACTGGTCTCTGAGTTCCCTTGGTATTTGTTGCTCAGAAGATGAAGGAGTGAATCAGCAGTGAGACATACAGATGCCCGGAGATGTTCCATTTGCCCAGGGACGGGCAGGAGACAGATGTTTTTCTTTTGCTGAGATTTAGGAGAATGGTACTGACCTTCAACCACAAGCAGGCTTTAAGCATTTGCCTAACAAAGCACATTCCTTACAGCCCAAAATCCTTTAAACCTTAATTACCACAGTGATGTCTCTAGCAAGGACAAGATTAGAGGTAAAGTCACAGATTAACAGCATCTCAACTTCCTGAGCCCAGTACAAACACATTTCTCAACTCAGAGACTACCATATATCTCAACTTTAGAAAAACACCACCTGGAAAATCCCCGATAAGGACACAGCCGTTTGTGGTTTTACTGAAGGCACAGGAACCAATAGAAAACTGCTAAATGTATAACTTAAAATGTTAACCAATTGTAATGCTGTAACCTAGAGAAATCCCTTGTTCCTCTGTAACCTTACAAGTCCTGTTTACATCGGGCTATAAAAAGCAAGCGCACGCATTGTTTGGGGCCCTCGTGTAAGCTGTGAGGCGGAAGGACCAAGTTCGAACTTGCAGTAAAGATCCTTGCCGCTTGGCTTTGACTCTAGACTCTGGTGGTCTTCTTTGAGGAATAAACGGACTAGGCATAACAATACCAGATCAATTTAAAGCTTGAAATCAAATAGCTGCAGGATTTAAGTCAATATTTTTGTAGGTGACAGTTAATAAAAATGTAGATTAGATAAATACATGTATCACAACCAACAGCAATGAGTTTTTCATGAGTTAAAAGAAAAACTCATGTCGGTCCCAGCCCTGAGGCTACCTGACCTGACGTAACTCTTTACACTCTATGTGTCAAAAAGAGAAAAAATGGCAATTGGAGTTTTAACCCAGACTGTGGGGCCCTGGGCAAGGCCAGTGGCCTAGCTCTCAATACAACCAGACAGGTTTTCCAAAGACTGGCCCCCAGGTCTAAGGGCCCTAGCAGCAACTTCCCTGTTAGCACAAGAAGCAGATAAACTAACCCTTAGGCAAAACCTGAATATAAAGGCTCCCCATGTTGTGGTAATTTTAATGACTACCAAAGGACATCATTGGTTAACAAATGCTAGATTAACCAGTACCAAAGCTCGCTATGTGAAAATCCCCACATAATCATTGAAGTTTGCAACACCCTAAACCCCACCACCTTGCTCCTGGTATTAGAGAGCCCAGTTGAACATAACTGTATAGAGGTGATGGACTCAGTTTACTCTAGCAGACCCAACCTCTGAGACCATCCTTAAACATCAGTAGACTGTGAGCGGTATGTGGATGGGAGCAACTTCGCCAACCCCTGCAAAGTGACTGTGAAGAAGACGACAAGCCCTGTTCCAGTCACACCCTGAAACTGACTGGTCCACGCATGGCTGAAGCATTAGAAAACTCATTGTGGGACTCATTTCCCTGAAATTTTTGACTTTTACAGTAAGGACGTCAACTGACCTTCCTCAGACTGAGGACAGTTCCCAGTATATACAGCAAGTCACTGAGGTAGGACAAAAGGTTGCTACAGTTCAATTATTTTATGGTTGTTATAAGTGTACTGGAACTCCAAAAAGAACTTGTTTGTATAATGTTATTCTATACAAGGTATGTAGCCAAGGAAATGACCAACCTGATGTGTGTTACGACCCATCTGAGCCTCCCATGACCACAGTTTTAAAAATAAGATTAAGGATTAAGGACTGGTGGAGGCTCATAAATGATGAACAAAGTGCTAGCCAAACAGAATAAAAAGCGGTGTCCAAACAAGTCATCTTAAAATTTGATGCCTGTGCTCTCATTAATAGTAATGTTAGGAATAAGATGCAGTTCTCTTAATTAGAAAAGAGACTATATGACAGAAAATAAGTATGTTTATCATAAATTAGGACTGTATGGAAATAAATGTAAATACTGGTCTTGTGTCACTTAGGCCACTTGGATTAAAAAAATATGAAAAAGATCCAGTTCACCTTCAGAAAGGAAAAAATGGCCCTTCTTGCCTTCCTGTACTAAGAGACAATGTAACCCCTTAGAGCTGGTAATAACCAATCCCCTTGATCCTGCTGGAAAAAAAGAAGAGTGTGTGACCTTAGGAATCAAAAGGGCAGGACTGGATCCTTGAGTAAATATCTTAGTTGGAGGAGAAGTTTACAAATGCTCTCCTGAGCCAATGTTTCAAACTTTCTATTATGAACTAAATGTGCCAGTACCAGAAATTTCCAATTAGCCTAGCATGTAGCCCAGTCTCTCAATGTCACTTCATGTTATGTATGTGGAGGAACTGTGATAGGAGATCAATGGCCATAGGAAGCCCGAGAATTAGTACCTACAGACGCAGTTACTGATGAATTTCTGGCTCAATAGTATCACCCTGATAATTTCCAGGTCCTAAAAGCCTCAATAATTAGACAATATTGCATAGCTAGAGAAGGAAAAGAATTCACTCACCTTGTAGGATGACTTAGTTGTCTGAGACAGAAACTATATAATGGTACCACAAAACAGTCACTTGGTGGAGTTCAAATCACACAGAGAGAAATCCATTTAGTAAATCCCCAAAGTTGCAAACTGTGTGGACCCACCCAGAGTCCCACCAGGACTGGACAGCCCCCACTGGATTATACTGGATATGTAGGCATAGAGCTTATGCCAAATTACCTGACCAGTAGGCAGATACTTGTGTTATTGGCACTATTAAACCATCTTTCTTCCTACTGCCCATAAAAACAGTCGAACTCCTGGGCTTCCCTGTCTACGCTTCCCATGAAAACAGAAACATAGCTATAGGAAATTGAAAAAATGATAAATGGCCCTCTGAGAGAATCATACAATATTATGGGCCTGCTACTTAGGCACAAGACAGCTCCTGAGGATACCGGACCCCCATTTACATGATCAACTAAATCATACAGTTACAAGCTGTCTTAAAAATAATCACTAATAAAACTGGCAGAGCCTTGACTATTCTGGCCTGGCAAGAAACTCAGATAAGAAATGCTATCTATCAAAATAGATTAGCTCTCGACTACTTGCTAGCAGCTGAAGGAGAGGTCTGTAGGAAATTTAACCTTACTAATTGCTGCCTACACATAGATAATCAAAGGCAAGTAGTTGAAGACATAGAGATATGACAAAACTAGAACATGTGCCCATGCAATTGTGGCATGGATTTGATCCTAGGGCCATGTTTAGAAAATGGTTTGCAAAACTAGGAGGATTTAAAACTCTTATAATAAGAGTTATAATAGTAATAGAAACCTGCTTACTGCTCCCTTGTTTGCTACCTGTACTTCTTCAAGTGATAAAAAGCTTCATTGCTACCTTAGTTCACCAAAATGCTTCAGCACAATTGTACTAAATGAATCACTATCAATCTGTCTTGCAAGAAGACATAGGTAGTAAAAATGAAAGTGATAACTCCCACTATTGAGTGAGAGTCTCAAAGAGGGGGAATAAGGGAGGATACCACCCCTCATATTGTCTTATGCCCAATTTCTGCCTCCAAAGAAAGAAGAAGTAAAAACTAAAAGGCAGAAATGAAATCCACAAGCAGACAGCCGGCATCACACCCTGGGCCTGGTAGTTAAAGATCGACCCCTGACCTAATCATTTATGTTATCTATAGATTACAGACATTATATAGAAAAGCACTGTGAAAATCACTATCCTGTTTCGTTATGATCTAATTACTGGTGCATGTAGCCCCCAGTCACGTACCCCTGCTTGCTCAATCGATCATGACCCTCTTATGCACACCCCCTTAGAGTTGTGAGTCCTTAAAAGGGATAGGAATTGCTCACTCAGGGAGCTCGACTCTTGAGACAGGAGTCTTGCCGATGCCCCCAGCCGAATAAACCCCTTCTTTCTTTAACTAGGTGTCTGAGGAGTTTTGTCTGCAGCTCGTCCTGCTACACTTCAAAGGGTTGCTTCCAGGATTAAATAGATAAAAAGATAAATAAAACTCTTATTCCATTATCTGGAATATAGCAAATAATAAATGTTAAATATTTTTAAATTATGATAATAGATCCCAGAAAAAAGATACTTTAAAAAAAAAAAAAGTTTTCTATGCTCCTTGTTCTAACTTTCCTCTGGAACCTTAATGAGCTTCTGATGCAGTTCACATCTACAAATTTGCCAAGAATAGCTGAGGAGATTAAAGGTGACTGTAAAAAGTTGCACCTTTTTTACATATTGTGTTTTTTAAGAGAAGAAAAGAACATGTTAACAAGGGTTTAGCTCTTTTTTAAAAAAGGGCAAGGCAAAGTAACTCATATAAATCACCTGATTTTCTTATTTTAAATTAATGAATACATTTTCTATGTCACTTTACTCATCTTCTTTAATGATGCTACTCTGAAAGTTTCCTTCAATATTTTGACATTTTCTGGCTGCTTTTGTATGATTGTTATGAGTGGTTTCGGAACTAGAAATATCCAGTTTAGCAACATACTAAAAAAGGTTATTTATGCTTTAGATTATGACTGTAAAACAGTTGAGCAGTTTATAAAAGTATTATTATTGATTCTAGATATCATTGGTTTCTTTGAGCACATTCTTAAAACTTTTATTATTTGTATAGTCAGAGGAAGATTAGGAATAATCTACTAAACTGAAGAGGAGGAAAACAGATTTAAGGTCTTGCAGGTATATTCTGTGATTTGGTATTTTGTACTTGGTAAATAGGTTTTATGGCATTGTTCTTTCCATTTTTATATTAACATTTTTGGATTTCATATTAAATGAATCTTGGCATCAAAATATTTCAACATGTCTCTCTTTTTGGTGAATCTCATCCTGTTGGTTGATTTATTTGTCTTCTGGCTGTAGTTTTCTCTGTGATTCCATGCAAGTCTTGCTATCAACCTTAAATAATCAAAAGGCTCAGGATGTAGTTAAAAGAGTTTATTCAAGTGCAAAATGTGAGAGAAGCTGTCTGGGAAGCAGAACTTCATCAAGGAAGAATGGTAAGAAGAATGGTAATCAGGGCTCCTGACATGAGAAAAATGAGGATTGTTTATATAGACCAAACAAAGCTGCTGAACAGAATTACATTTTTCATACAAAGGCTAAAATACAGACATAAGACCTAATTAGCTACTATCGATTACACCAGAATGGAGTGGTTTGAAATTCTATTGTAAAGAGAGAACAGTCACAAGGGTCTCTATCTCTAACATCATTTAATCTAGGTTTGAATAAAGAATAGGAAGTCTGGATAATATATAACATCTCAACACAAAGGTCAGAAAACAATGGTCATGTATCAGAGAAAAAAACCAGTTGTAACAGGTGAGTCAGCTTTTATGGCTTAACTTTTATGGCAAAAACTCTCTAAGGGTTTTGAATCTCAAACATTTGCTTATTCGGGTTTTCATACCTGTCATTCATTTGGTGATGTTATGTGATTCATCTGGGATATAAACACAGGATTGTTTTTTGTATATATTTTTCCCTTTTAAAAATTTTTATCTTTTATTTTAGAATCAAGAGGCACATCTGCAGGTTTATTACAAGGTGTACTGTGTAACGTTGAGTTTGGGAGTATGAATGAATCTGTCATGCCGGTAGACAGCATAGTATCCAACAGGTAGTTTTAAAACCTTGCGTCCTTCCCTCCTTTCTGCTTCTTGTATTGCACAGTGTCATATTGATCTCATCTTTATGAGCATGTATACCCAATGATCAGGTCCCACTTATAACTGAGAACATAGGGTATTTACTTTTCTGTTCTGCAAACTTAGCTTAGGATAATGGCTTCCAACTGAATCCACGTTGCTGCACAGAACATAATTTCTTTTGTTTTAAATGGCTGTGCAGAATACCACGGTGTATATGTACCATACTTTCTTTATCCAATTCACTGTTGATGGGCACTGGGGTTGATTGCATGTCTTTGTTATTGTGAATAGTGTTTTGATGAGCATACAAGTGCCTGTGTCTTTTTGATAAAATAATTTATTTGGGGGAAGTATGTACTGAGTAACAGGATTGGATTGCTGGGTCAATTGGTAGCACAACTTTTAGTTCTTTGAGAAATCTTCAAACTGCTCTCCATACTGGCTGAATTCATTTTTATTCCAACAAACAGTATATAAGTGTTGTCTTTCCTCCAGAACCTCATCAACATATGTTAATTTTTGACTTAAAACAAACAAACAAACAACAAAAAAAGTCCAACTGGTGTGATTTGATACTTCATTGTCATTTTGATTTTTATGTCTCTGATGATTACTGACAATGAGAATTTTTCCATGTTTTTTGGCGGTTTGTATGTCTTCTTTTGAGAAGTGTTGTTTCCTGTCCTTTGCCCACTTTCTAGTGGGTTATTTGCTTTTTGCTTCTTGGATTAAGTTTCTAATAGATTTTGGATATTAGACCTTTTTTAGATGGATACTTTTTGAATATTTTCTCCCACTTTATAGGTTGTCTATTTATGACCTTGATAGTTTCTCTTGCTCTTCAGAATCTCTTTAATTAGGTCACACATTCAATTTTGTTTTTGTTGCAGTTTTTTTGAGGGCATAGCCATACATTTTTTGCCAAGGTCGATATCGAGAATGGTATTATTTAGAGTTTTTTGTAGAATTTTTATATTTTGAGGTCTTACATGTCAACCTTTACTCCATCTTGATTTAATTTTTATATATGGTGAAAGGTAGTGGTCCAGTTTCATTCTTCTGCATATGGATAACCAGTTACTCCAGCACTATTTACTGAATAGAGAGTTTTTTCACCATTGCTTATTTATTTAGACTTTGTCATGGAGCAGATGGCTATAGGTGTTTAGTTTTATTTTCAAGTTTTCTATTCTGTTCCATTGGTCTATGTGTCTGTTTTTGCATTGGTACCATGCTGTTTTGGTTATTATAACCTTGTGGTATAATTTGAAGTTGGGTAATGTGAGGCCTCTAGCTTTATCCTTTTCGCTTAGGATTTCTTTAGTTATTTGTGCTCTTTTGGTTCTATATAAGTTTTAGAAATTTTGTTATGCTAATTCTGTGAAAAAAAATCTTTGGTAACAGGAATCATACTGAATCTGTAAATTGCTTTGAGGAGTATGGCCATTTTAATGATATTGATTCTTCTAATCTATCAACAAGAAAAGTTTTCAATTGGTTTGTGTTGCCTCTGACTTCTTTCAGCAGTTTTTGTAGTTCTTGTTGAGCTATCTCACCTCCTCGACTAGTCACATTTCTAGGTATTTTATTCTTTTGTAGCTATTGTAAATGGGAT
Organism: Piliocolobus tephrosceles; assembly: GCF_002776525.5. Taxonomy (NCBI): domain Eukaryota; kingdom Metazoa; phylum Chordata; class Mammalia; order Primates; family Cercopithecidae; genus Piliocolobus; species Piliocolobus tephrosceles. The sequence goes on along the minus strand of NC_045445.1, from coordinate 60,827,754 downwards.
TGCATTCTTGATTTTGCTCTCAGCTTGACCATTACTAAGTGTACAGAAATGTTCCTGATTTTAGTACATTAATTTTATATACGGAAACTTTTCTGAAGTTGTTTATTAGTTCCAGTAGCCTTTTGGTAGAGGTTTTAGGTTTTTTGCAGGTATAGAATTACATAGTGGAGAGAGACAGTTTGACTTATTCTTTTCTTATTGGGACACCTTTTATATTTTTTTCTCTTGTCTAATTGCTCTGGAGAGGATTTTCAGTACTATGTTAAATAGGAGTAGTGAAAGTGGGCATCTTTCTCTTGATCCAGTTCTCAAAAGGAGTAGTTCCAGCTGTTGCCTATTCAGTATGATGCTGTCTGTGGCTTTTTCATAGATGGTTCTTCTTATTTTGATGTATGTTTCTTCAATGTCTAGTTTATTAAGGATTTTTATCATGAAGAAATGTTGGATTTCATTGAAAGCATTTTCTCTATTAAGATGATTATAAGGTTTTTAATTCTGTTATGTAGTGAATGATATTGAATGATATGTGTATGTTTAACCAACTTGCATCCAAGGAATAAACCCTACTTCATCATAGTGAATTAACTTTTTGACCTGCTACTGGAATTGGTGTGCTTGTATTTTGTTGAGAATTTTTGCTTTTGTGTTCATTAGGGATTTTGGCCTGAAATGTTCCTTTTTTTCATTGCTTTTCTACCTGATTTTGGTATCAGGATGATTCTGGTTTCATGGAATGAATTAGGAAGGATTCTTCCTTACTCAATTTTTTGGAGTAGTTTCAGTAGAATTGGTACCACCTCTTCTATGTCTAATAGAATTTAGCTGTCAATCCATCTGGTCCAGAAATTTTTACTGGTAAGTTTTTATTACTGATTTAATTTCAGAACTCATTATTGGTCTGTTCAGGGTTTCAATTTTTTCCTAGATCAATCTTGGGAGGTGATTCTAGCAATTTATTTATTCCCTCAAATTTCCTAGTTTTTGAGCATAGATGTATTTGTAATAGTCTCTAAGGATCTTTTCTATTTCTATGAAATTGGTTGTTATATCACCTTGTAATTTCTGACTGTGTTTATTTGGATCTTCCCTCTTTTTTTTCTTTGTTAAGCTAGCAGTCTATCCATTCTGTTCATTCTTTCGAAAATTTATTTTTGGTTTTGTTAATCATTTGTATGGAATTTTGGCTTTGAATTTTGCTCAGTTTGCTCTGATTTGGGTTATTTATTTTCTTCCGCTAGTTTTGGGGTTGGTTTGTTCTTGTTGTTCTAGTTCCTGTAGGTTCAATTTTAGATTGTTAATTTAACTAACTTCTTGATGTAGGCTTTAAAAAATATATATTTCCATAGGTTTTTGGGGAAATGGTGGTATTTGGTTACATGAGTAAGTTCTTTAGTGGTGATTTGTGAGATTTTGGTGCACCCATCACCCGAGCAGTATACATTGAACCCAATTTGTAGTCTGTTAGTGCTATAAACTTTTTAACACTGCTTTGGTACATTGTGTTTATTTTTAACAATTTCAAAGAATTTTTTAATTCATGCCTTAATTTCATTGTTTACCAAAAGTCATTCAGGAGAAAGTTGTCTATTTGCATGTAATTTTTTTGGTATTAAGAAATCTTTTTGATACTGATTTCTATTTTTATTGCCCTGTAATCCAAGAGTGTGCCTGGTATGATTTATATATATATATATATTTTTAAAATTTGTGATACTTGCTTTGTGGGTGAGTATGTAGTCAATCTTAGAGTATGTTGTGTGTGCATATGAGAATAATGTATTTTCTGGAATTCTTGGATGGAGTATTTTGTAGATGTCTTTAAGGTGTCCAATTGGTCAAGTGTCAAGTTTAAGTCCAAAATGTCCTTGTTAATTTTCTACCCTTGAAGAACTAACACTGTCAGTGAGATGTTGAAGTCCCTCGCTATTATTGTGTGACTAAGACTTTTTGTAGGTTGAGGAAAACTTGTTTTATGAATCTGAGTGTTCCTATATTGGGTGCATATAAATTTAGGATAAATTTTCTTGTAGAATTGAACCATTTATTATTATGTAATGCACTTCTTTGTCCATTTTGACTGTTGTTCATTTAATGTCTGTTTTACCTGTTGTGAGAATAGCAACCTTTGCTCTTTTTTTTTTTTTTTTTTTTTTTTTCTTTTGCATGATAGATTTTTCTCCATTCCCTTACTTTTAGCCTGTGGTTGTCATTACACGTGACATGGCTTTCTTGAAGACAGTAGAAGGTTGGGGCTTGTAGTTCTTTAAATCCAATTTGCCACTCTCTCTTTTTAGTGGAGTATTTAGACCTTTTACATTCAAGCTTAATAAAGATATTTGAGGTTTTGATCCTGGTCATTGTGTTGTTAGCTGGTTATTTTATAGACTTCATTGTGCACTTTGGGAGGGTGAGGTGGGCAGATTAACTTAGGTCAGGAGTTTGAAACCACCCTGACCAACATGGTGAAACCCCATCTCTGCTAAAAACACAAAATTAGCCAGACATGCTGGCACATGCTTGTAATCCCAGCTACATGGGAGGCTGAGGCAGGGGAATTGCTTGAACCCAGGAGGCAAAGCTTGCAGTGAGCCAAGATCGCACCATTACACTCCAGCCTGGGTAACAAGAACAAAACACCATCTCAAAAAATAATAATAAAATAGACTTGATTGTGTAGTTGTTTTTTAGTGTATGTGGGCAATGTACTTAGGTACATTAAGTACTGTTTTTGTGGTAACAGTAATTGTTCTTTTATTTCCATGTTTAGCACTTTCCTAACATTCTCCTGTAAGACTGTCCTAGTGGTAATAAATTCCCTTAGCTGTTGCTTTTCTGAAGAAAAAAAAAAAAAAAAAAAAAAAATTCTCCTTCACTTAAGAAGCTTAGTTTGGCATAATATGAAATTCTTGGTTGGAATTTTTTTCCTTTATTGATCATAAAATACGCCTTCAATTTCTTCTGGTTTGTGACTTTTCCATTAGAAAGTCAGCTGCTAGCCTGATGGGGTTCCCTTTTTATGTCACCTGACACTTGTCTCTAGCTTCCTTTAAGATTTTTTTCTTCAATGTTGATCTTAGATGATCTCATGGGTATGTGTTTTTGGAATGGTCATCTTCTATAGTATATTGTAGTTTTTTTTTTTTGTTTGTTTTTCTTGAATTTGCATGTCAATTTTTCTAACAAGGTAGGGAAGATTTTCATGAACTATATCATCAAATATGTTCTCTAAGTTTCTTATTCTCTCAGGAATGCCAATGTGCTGGAGGTTTGGTCTCCTTATACAATTCCATATATCTCAGGCATTTTGGCCACTTTTAAAAATTCATTTAAAAAATGTCTAATTGAGTTGATTCCAAAGACTGGTCTTCAAACTCTGAAATTTTTTATTAGCTTGCTGTATTCTTTTGTTAATACTTCCAATTACATTGTACAATTCTTGTAGTAATTTTTTTCAGTTCTAAAAGTTGAATTTGGTTCTGTTGTAAAATTGCTATGTCATGTTTCTTCTCTTGGATCATTTTACTGGTTTCCTTGAATTGGGTTTTGTATTAGTTCATTTATGTTGCTGTAAAGGAATACCTGTGACTGGGTAGTTTATTCATAAAAGAGATTAATTTTGGCTCATGATTCTGAATGCTGTACATGAAGCATGGCACCAACATTTCTCCTGGTGAGGACCTTAGGAAGCTTTCAATCATGGCAGAAGACAAAGGGCATGCTGACACATCAGATGGTGAGAGAGGGAGTGGAAGGGGTACCACACTTTTTAAAAGAATTATATCTTATGTGCATGCAGAGAAATATCTCACTCATTATCATGAGGAAAACACCAAGCCATTCATGAGGGATCTACCCCAGTGATACAAACACCTACTACTGTGCCTACCTCCAAAATTGGAGGTCATATTTTAACATCAGACTTGGAGGATAAAACATCCAAACCATATCATTCTATCCCTGGCCCCCCAGATTTCAGGTTCTTCTCAGATTGCAATATAAAATTATCCCTTACCAATAATCTCCCAAAGTCTTAACTAGTTATAAGCATTAACTTAAATGTCCAAAATCTCACCCGAGACTCTAGGTACATTTCTTCCACATTTTTTTTTTTTTTTTTTTGCCTGTGGAATAAAAAGCACGCTATTTACTTGCAAAATGCAATGGTAGTACAGGCATTGGGTAGGCATTCCCATTCCAAAATAGAGAAAATAGGCAATAGAAAGGGGCAATAGGCCCCCCAGAAGTCTGAAACCCAGGAGGGCAGACTTTAATTCTTAAAGCTCCAAAATAATCCTTGAATCCATGTCCTGAATCCAGGGTACACTGGTGCAGGGGGTGGGGTCCAAAGGCCTTGAGCAGCTCTACCCATATGCCTTTGCATGATGCAGCTCCTGTGGCTACTCTCATGGGTTGAAGTTGAGTGTCTGTGGCTTTTCCAAGCTCGGGGTGCAAGTTGCCAATGGCTCTACCACTGTGGGGTCTAGAAAGCTGCAGTTCTGTTTCCACAGCTCCACTAGGCAGTGCCCTAATGGGGACTCTCTGTGGGGTGTCCAACCCCATATTTCCCTTCCACACTACCCTATTAGATGTTCTCTGAAGGGCGTATGCCCATGTAGCAGGCCTCTTTCTGGGAACTCAGGCTTTTCCATACATCTTTTGAAATCTAAGGGTAAACTACTAATTTTCCTTACCTCTTGAATTTTGCAAGGCTGCAGACTTAACAACACATGGAAACAGTCAAGAATTACCACTTGTACCTTCTGAATCAGTGGTCAAAGCTGTATCTGGGACAGTTTGTGCTGAGGCTGGAGCCGGAGCAATCTAGATGTTTGGAACAGTGTACTAAGAGTGCACAGGGCATCAGGGTCCTTTTCCTGGCCAGTCTTTTCTCCTAGGCATCTGGATCTGTGATGGGACAGGCTGCCTCAGATATTTCTGAAATGCCTTTGAGGCTTTTTTTTTTTCATTGATTCAGATATTAGCAGTTGGATCCCCTTTAGTCATGTAAATTTCTCTAGCGTGTAGTTGCTCCTCAGTATTCTTCCCCTGAAAATATTCTTTCCTTCTGTACCACACTGCTAGGTTTTGACTTTTTAAAACTTTTATGCTCTTCTTTCCTTTCAAATATATGTTCCAACTTTAAAGCATTCCTTTGCTAGCTTATTGTTGGCTGTTAGAGGCAGCCAGGTCATGTCTTGAATACTTTACTGCTTAGAAATCTATTCTTCCAGATACTTTAGGTCATTACTCTTAAATTTAAACTTCCACAGAACCCTAGGACATGAGCATAATGCAGTGTTTTTTTTTTTTGTTTGTTTGTTTGTTTGTTTTTTTTTGCTTGGCATAATATGAGTGATCTTTACTCCAGTTTCAAAAAACTTTCTCATTTCCATCAGAATCCTTGTCAGCCTGGCTTCACTGTCTATATTTCTACCAGCATTTTGTTTACAACCACTTAACAATCCTCTAAGAAGTTTCAACCTATTCCCTACATCTTCTTGTCTTCTTCTGAGTTCTCCAAATGCTTCCAACCTCTGCCAGCTACCAAGTTCCAAAGTTGATTCCATATATTGTGTTATCTTTGTAGTAATGCCCCACTTCCCATTACCATTCGTTTTTGTATTAACTCATTTCCATTGTTATAAAGAACTACCTAAGACTGGATAATTTATAGAGAAAAGAGGTTTATTTTGGCTCATGATTCTGAAGACTGTACAGGAATGCATGGCAACAGCATCTGCTAATGGTGAGGGCCTCGGGAAGCTTTCCATCATAGTAGAAGGCAAAGAAGGGGCTGTTGTATAACATGGTGTGTGTGCGGTGGGGGCGGGGTGTGGGGGCGGGAGTAAGTGCTACACTATTTTCTTAAAAATTACTATTTTTTTAAAGACATGCAATGTGAAATAAGCATGTCATGGAGAATGGGGTGGCCATCCCCTCAAGCATTTATCTTATGAGTAACAAATAATCCAATTACATTCTTTAAGTTATTTAAAAATCTACAATTAAGTTACTGACTACAGTCATCCTATTGGGCTATCAAATAGAATAGTAGATCTTATTCATTCTTTCTAACTATTTTTTTGTGCCCATGAACAATCCCCACCTTCCCGCCAAAACCCCACTATACTTCCCAGCCTCTGGTAACTATCCTTCTATGCTTTCTATGAGTTCAATTGTTTTGATTTTAAGATATCACAAATAAGTGAGAACATATTATTTCTGTCTTTCTGTGCTATGCTCTTTTAACCAACTAGATCTTGTGTGAACTCAGAGTGAGAACATACTCATTATTGTGAGAAAAGTACCAAGCCATTAATGAGGGATCTGCCCCCATGACCCAAAATCTTTAACTAGATTCACCTCCAATATTGTAGGTCACATGTCAACATGAGATTTGGAGAGGACAAAATATCCAAATCATATCAGGTTTCATCTTTCTCCTGAATGTCTTCCTTGCCATCTAGATTCTAAATTCTGTGGATATCATATCAATCAGGTTAAGAACTGTTTCTAGGGAGTTAGGGCCATCATTTGGAGGTAAGAGGACCCTGACTTCTTTCATTGGCATTGCTCTCAGGCTAATTCTTTCTCATCTGAAAGTCCTGGCATTCCTTTATCATTTTGAATTGCTGTCTTTTGGATGGGGCTTTTTGTTTTTATATACTTTATTTCCCTGAGTTTGACTTTGGTGTAAGTTGAGAATAGTCTATTGGCTTCACTTCTGGGTGCTTTCAGAGGGCCAAGACTCTGCATGGGATCTTTATTTGTGACTAAATTCCTGCGTTGGGTTTCACAGGCAAGGTATACTGAAGAAATCTTTTGTTGTTGTTGTTGTTATTGTTGTTGTTGTTGTTGTTGATGATGTAGTGCAGGCTGCAATCTAGTAGATCTGCAATCCAGTAGATGACACCTAAGAGTAATGTCCAACAGACAGGCTCTTAATGACATGGCTCTTTTGTATTTTAGTCATTCACAGCTGTTCTATGTGGGGAGAGATATGGGGCACGGGAGGACAGATGACTCCCTTGCTAGGTCCATTCCCAGGCCTTAGGGGGCCCCTCTCCAATCACTGTCACCCTGCCTGTAATTCCTTAGCCCCAAAGGGGGCCCTGCCAAGCTGTACTTTCCTCTCCTTTAGGGTTCACTCAAGCTGAAGGTTAGTTCACCCGGAGATCTACAGAATTCTGGAGGCCCACTGATCCTCTGCTGTGCTTGCCAGAATCAGAGTGGGTTGTGGAGTATGCCTGTGTGTGGTCTGTTCATGCAGTAGATCAACAGCAGGAGATCTTCAGGCAGGGCAGTGTTGCTGTGGGTGTGCCACTGGTATGGCACAAACATCCCAAGGAATTTTTCCCATAAGACAGCTACAGGGACCACCTAGATCATTCTCCTTTGACTGGATCTCCTTCCAGTGGCTTCCTCAGTAATTGGCCCAATCAGATACTTTTATCCTAAGCTTTCTGCACCAAGCTCATTGGGGAATTAGATGTTCCAGTCTGTGGGGCTCCCTTGGGCAGAGGCTGTAGTTGAAAGACAAGTAACAGGGTGTGAACTACTCAACCTGGTGCCCAAGCATAACCTAGTGAATATCATCCTAACCATCCTATGGGTAACCATAGCTATAGATTAGTGCCACAGAGCCAAGATGTTTTATTGGGAGCTAACCAATAGAATTTTTGTGTAATCTATTAGCATAGTTTGGGAATCATTGCAAAAAGAGGTTTTCTTCATGGGCAACAGCTGGTGGTTGTAGTACCAGGACGTAAGGACTAAGGATAAAAAGAATTTTAGTGAGAGCTTATAAAAGAAGCATCTCTTAACAATTTTTAGTATTAAACATTTATTTAGCTAGAAGCCTGGTCCACAGTTTTGAGTTTTAACTGTCTATATCACATGCCATCTTTTTCTCAGCCTGGTGTCAAGTTAATTCAAAGTTGGAGGTCACCTCTGGAGAAATAGTGAAATCAGAAGTGTCAGCCTTCTTTAGATAATACATATGAATCCATGAATTTATGCCTTCTAACTTAGCAGTGCAAGGGTTGGTAAGGAGTACCTGATAAGGTCCATACCACTTTAGTAAAGGAGAAGATTTTTTTTGTTGTTTGTTTGCTTTGTTTTTTGTTTGTTTGTTTGTTTTTATAAATATTGTTTCCAATAGACAAAATCTCCTAGTTGAAGCCCATGGTCCTTGGAAGTTTTGTTTTCTGGGAGTTCACAGTGAAAACATTCTTTTACTAATTTATAATTTGTATGTAATTACATCATAAGGCCATTGTGATAGCTAAACATGTCTCCCTTCACTATTAAAGGCATACAGTTTCCTAGAGACAATTTCATAGGTCTGCCTTTTATCATTTTGAATGGGGATAACTGGTGCTTGCCAAAAATGTACAACCCCAGATTAAGAAGAACCCATAGAAGAGCTTTTGGCCAAGAAATTTTAAAAGCCTCAGTTGATTTTTTGAACTGAGTTTGATTATTCTGTTGATCAATTCCACTAAACCAGATGACTGGGGATGGTAAACACAATGGAAATGTTGGAGAATGGGCCAAATTTTGCACATGAATTGAATTATTTGTCTAGTGAAGTGAGACTATTGCTATGAGTTTCCAGAACTCCCCAGGTTGGAATATCTTTTTCTAAGTGAATTTTACTCACCAACAAGCCTGTTGCTATTTTGTGTGAAAATGCCTCTACCCATTCAGAAAATGTGCAAATCATTACCAGAGTATATTTGTATGTTTTTGAAGATGGTAACTGGGTGAAATCTAATTGCTGTGCCTGAAAAGGGGCCTCAAGTGAAGGAAAATGTCCTTCAGAGCTATGTAATAATTTCCTTGGATTATATTTTTAACAAAAGTAATAGCAATTTTATACCTTATGAGCTATAGTCAGAGGTTTCCAAAAATATTGTTTTTCCCAAGCAATTGTTTTGTCAGGGCTCCAGTGAGTTAGGTCTGGTATATAGGTTAAAAATGGTAACCATAGTTCAGCAGCAAGTATAAGCAAATTGTTTGGCCCATACTATACTTCTTCTTTGGGGGAACACGTTTCCTTTTTGTTTTCCAACTTTTCTGTTCTAATATTGGAGCTCTGGATTGAGCTAATTTTACATTAAATTCAGAGGTTTTTTTTTAAGTTAATATAGATTTCTTTTTATTTTCTGTTGGTTCATTTGTTTGTTTGTTTAGATGCATTTAGAATAGCTTTGTGTTACCTTATCAACTAGTTGATTTCCTTTGCTTTCTGGTGTATCTGATTTCAAATGGCCTGAAATTTTAATTATGGCTAGCGATTTTGGGAATAATATAGCTTCCAACAATAGTAAAATTATCTGCCCATTTTCTATGAATTGGCTAGAAGAGGTTAAAAATTCTCTGTTTCCATTGCATTCCATAATTATGAGCTACTTCAAAAGCATATCTACTGTTTGTATAGATATTAGCAGCTGCTCTTTTTGATAATCAACAAGCCCTAATCAATAAAATTAATTCTGCTTTTGGAGCTCAGGTAACTTCTGGAAGGTAGGCACATTCTATTTCTTCAGTTAAAGATAATATTGAGTAGCTTGCATGGTAAATCGCAGATGTATCCTTTAAGATCCATCTTTAAACCAAACTACATCAGTATTATTAAGGAGACTCTCTTCTCCTAGGATAGAGAAGTTGAAAAGTTGAAGTTATGCGATTGTGCAGTGTTTCATCTGAAAGTGAAGGCAAAAGAACTGCAGGACTTAGATTTTTATACCTAGAGATGGTGATATGAGAAGCTGAAAGAAGTAAAACTTCATATGAAGCTAATCTGCTAACTGAATAACATTGAGTGTGGTGAAGCTTAGCAATAATTTCACAAAATGAGGGATGAAAACACTATGGGGTGTCCCCTTTACAATTTCTTCAGTTACCTTAACCAACAAAGCAGTGACTATCATGGCGGTGCCACAAGGTGGTAGTCCTATAGCCACCGGGTATAACTGCTGGCTATAGTACCGTAACAGGTTCATTTTGGTCTCAATGTTTTTGAGTTAGGACCCTCAAAAGTGTTAGGACTACTTTCATGTATATATAATGAAAATGAAAAATTATACTTTGGATGCCCCAAAGCTGAGGTATTAGCAAGGTAACTTTTTATCATTTCTAATGTTAGTTGACCTTTTGTCCAATCTAGAGGGTCTAGTATGTCTTGTTTTAAGACAGCGTATAAGGGCTGGTATTTTAAGACATAGCTTGGGATTCACTTTCTATAATATCCTGTCAGTCTCCCAAACCCTCTCAACACTTTCTTGGTTGTTGGTGGTAGAAAAGCTAAGATCTCTTTTAGTCTGACTCGATTAATAAAAATTCCTTCCTTTGATATTAGATAGCCTAAGTAGTTTACTTGTTTTTTTGACAAAATTGAAGTTTACCTTTAGAAGCCTTGCGTCTCGGCCAGGTGCGGTGGCTCACGTCTGTAATCCCAGCACTTTGGGAGGCCAAGGTGGGTGGATCACGAGGTCAGGAGATCAGAGACCATCCCGGCTAACACAGTGAAACCCCGTCTCTACTAAAAATACAAAAAAATTAGCTGGGTGTGGGGGCAGGTGCCTGTAGTCCCAGCTACTTGAAAGGCTGAAGCAGGAGAATGGCCTGAACCCGGGAGGCGGAGCTTGCAGTGAGCCGAGATCGTGCCACTGCACTCTACCCTGGGCGACAGAGTGAGACGCTGTCTCAAAAAAAAAAAAAAAAAGAAAAGAAGACTTGTGTCTCTTTAAGGCTAATTGTTATAACAAGTGAATTCCATTTTCAATAGAGAATTGGTTATACTCTGAGCAGAGGAGTAAATTGTCTATCTATTGTACTAAAATATATTTTTAAAGTCTGTATCTGAGAGACATCGTCTTTTAATATCTGTGAAAAGTTCGGCTCTTAGTACAGTACTGAGGCATGACTGTCCATGTGTATTGTCTGTTTTCCAAAGTGAAAATAGATAAATGAACTATTTTTATTCATAGAAATACTAAGGAATGTATAACCTAAGTCTATTATAGTAAAGAACTCACCTTCAGTTGGAATGGCAGCTGACAATGTATATGAATTTGGCAGTTCTAGATGTTGAGGAATAACTATGTTTTTAATTGCTCTCAGATTCTGTACAATCATCCATCCTCTACCATCTGGTATCCTTAGAGAAAAGAGAATGCTTATACACTGTTGCTGGGAATGTATATTAGTTCTGTCACTGAAGAAAGCAGTTTTGAGATTTCTCAAAGAACTTTGATTTCTCAAAGTATTGGAGTGTTACATGGTCTTTACAGAGAATAGTCTGTCTTCTTTTTATATAATTTGAAGGCTATTCCCATCAAACTGCCAATGTCATTTCTTGATAGAATTAAAAAACAAAAAACAAACAAAAAACAAACAACAACAACAAAAAAACTTATCTAAATTTCATGTGGAACCAAAAAAAAAAGGAAAAAAAAAAAAAAAAAAAAAAAAAAAAAAAAGAACCTGGATAGCTAAAGCAATCCTAAGCAAAAAGGACAAAGCTTGGAGGCCTCACATTACTTAACTTCAAACTGTACTATAAGTCTACAGTAACCAAAAGAGCATGGTACTGGTACAAAAACAGACAAATAGGCCAGTGGATCATAGTAACTCAGAAATCAAGCTGTATGCCTACAGCCATTTGATCTTTGACAAAGTTGACAAAATAAGCAATGGAAATAGGACTCCAAATTCAATAGATGGTGCTAAGATAGCTGGCTAACCGTATGCAGAAGATCCAAACTGGACCTCTTCCTTACACGTTATACAAAAATCAACTCAAGGTGGATTAAATACTTAAATATAAAACCCAAAACTATAAAAATCCTGGAATACAACCTAGTCAATACCATTCTACACATAGGAATGGGCAAAGATTTCATGACAAAGAGGCCAAAAGCAATTGCAACAAATGGGGAAAAAAAATTTAACCAATGGGATGTAATTAAACTAAAGAACTTCTGCACAACAAAAGATCATACCAACACAGTAAACAAACTACTGCATTTAACAAAGGTCTAATATTCAATCTATAAGGAACTTAAACAATTTAAAAAGCAAATAACAAATAATTCCATTAAAAATGGGCAAAGCATAAATAAGAATGAAATTGTGTGCTTGCAGCAGCATGGATGCATGAGTGAAGCTGGAGGCTATTATTCTAAGTGAATTAATGTAGAAAAAGAAAACCAAATACTACATGTTCTCACTTATAAGAGGGAGCTAAACACTGAGTACATATGGACACTGAGAAGGGAACAATAGACTCCACAGCTTTCTTGGAGGTGGAGGGTGGGAGGAGGATGAAGGCTAAAAAATTACCTGCTGGGTACTATGCTCACTACCTGGGTGTCAAAACCATTTTTACATCAAATCCCAGCAACCCACAATTTACCCATGTCACAAACCTGCCCATGTACCCCCTAAACCTAAAAATTTGAGGGGAAAAAATGGGCAGAAAACATGAACAGATATTTCTCAAAAGAAGACATACAAGTGTCCGATAAATATACGAAAAACGCTCTTTATCACTAATCATCAGAAAAATGCAAGTCAAAACCACAATGCAATATTGTCTCACCCCAGTCAGAATTGCTATTAGTAAAAAGTGGAAAAAAAAAAAAAAAAAAGCAGATGCTGGTGAAGCTATGGAGAAAAGAGAATGCTTCTACACTGTTGGTGGTAATGTAAATTAGTTTAGCCACTGTAGAAAGCAGTGTGGAGATTTTTCAAAGAACTTAAAACAAAACTACCATTCAATCCACAACTGCATTCCTGGGTATATACCTAAAGGAAAATAAATCAGTCTATAAAAAAGACACATTCACTCATATGCTTATTGCAGCACTATCTACAATAGCAAACACTTGGAATGTACAACATGGAATGTATAACATAAGTCTATTATAGTAAAGAACTCACCTTCAGTTATGTTTCCATCAATGGTAGATTCGCTAAAGAAAATATGGTACATATACCATGGAATATTCCATAGAATACTACGCAAACATAAGAAAGAATGAAATAATATCCTTCGCAGCAACATGGATGCAGCTGGAGGTAATTATGCTAAGTGAATTAATGTGGGAACTCAAACCAAATATATCAAGTTCTCACTAACAAAGGGAGCTCAACATTGGGTACTTATGGACATAAAGATGGAAACAATCGACACTGGAGACTTCTAGAGGGGGAAAGGAGAAAAAGAGAGGGGCATGGGTTGAAAAACTAACTATTGGGTACTATGCTTACTATCTGGTGACAGGATCATTATTACCCCAAACCTCAGCGTCATGCAATATATCCAGCGTCATGCAATATATATTTGTTATTCATGCAATAACAAACCTGCACATGAATCTAAAAGAAAAGTTGAAATTAAAAAAATAATAATAAAAGGAAATTATAAGCTTGATCCCTTTTAGTGTTTAAGTTCTCAAATGATGTTATTTAACATTTGAATGAGTTTTTGATGGATCTATATGAACACTGATTGGAGTGGCAAAGATGATTCTTCCAATATCATTGGAAGACTTGGATCATAACTAATCAGGCACTACCTTTAGAAGGTTTTGTAATCTTTCATTGCTCAATAATTGAGTGCGTTCTATGGCAACATGCAATGCAATTGAATTTGATTTTGAAGACATCATTATGTCTAGTAACACAGTTTTACCGTTTTTTTCTAAATACAATTTTCCCTTTTTGGGAGAAATTCATGTGGGTATTACATAATTCCTAGAAGTCTCTTTCTATAAGATGGATAGGGGCCAATGTAACTAGAAGGCAAGTGTGAGTCCTTTGAGACCTATTTGATAAGTTAGAGGCTGAGACTTGTATGCTGATACAGGAGTATTTGTGACACATACCATTTAAATTTTTTGTTTACTCTAAGCAATGGAATCTTGTCATAAGGTGGAATTTCTTACATATAGTGTGGATCCACATCAACAAGAGCTTGTGCTCACAGCAAGAGCTTGTGTTAGCTATCTATTTAAAATAAGTTTTATTCTTCTCAAAGTGGAAAGAGGCGTGAACTTAAATAGATAATTTAAATTTCTTGGCAAAACCAACAGGGTCCTGGTGAGAATCGGGTAGTTTATTAATTATTTCTTTAAGTTCTAACATTGACTATGATTGATCATCTAGGTCAGGTTTTACCGTACCTGACTCTGGCTGTTGAAGAAATGGAGCCAAAACAGTAGGAGGATGAGGAGGCGAAGGAAGTAGATCTGGGCATGTAGTTCAGATATTACCAGATTAAGAAAAGGAGAGGCCGAGAGTGGATGAGGAGAAATTTTCAAAATCTTTTTTAACTCACAAATTGTTTTAGACATGTTTTTGTTCTCCTTTTGTAAATAAATAACTTTATTAGAACCCCTTTTGGAAACTTCCAAATATCACTAAGAACACCTCTTCCAACTGTTCTATTTAATATGGAGCCAGCCTTTTTTGGATTGTGAGTGCAAGTAAATTAGGCATTTCAAAGGTATCCCAGTATGGCCACCACAATTTTGTTTTTTTTTTCACAAGTTATATGATACCATTTTTTAAAAGAGCAACAGGAGGTGGCCCCATAAGTGTTTCACATGAATCCCACTGTAGTTTCTATATTTGAATCTCTCCTTAAGAGGAAAGACTTAGTTTTGGATAGACTATTGATTATAATTTGGGTTCTTTTCTTAAGTGATTCTAGATTGTAAGGGAAATTTTGGCCACACAAAAATGAAGTTTAGACATGTCAGTTGAACAAAGCACAAGAAACTAGGCAGTTTAAAGATCACAACTTTTACTTGAGCCATAAAGATTCACTTCTTTCACTTGTTCTCTTTTCAAAGAGAAACAGTTTTCTCTTTGACCAAATATCAATGACAGGAAAGGCTGCAAACTTTAGCAAGTAAGACAAAAAACAAAACAAAACAAAAAACAAACAAACAAAAAACCACCCTTAACCTCAAAGAAAAGGGAAACCACAAACCTGGAAGTGGCAGAATCTCTAGAGAATTAACACACAAAACTCCTACCTATAAAAGTAATGCTTCAATTCTTCTAGCTCCATCAAGCATGGAATCAGGACACTTGAATAGAGTTTGATTCTCAGCCAAAGGCAGAAAAGATTCAAAACCCAAGAAAAGCCTTGAAGGAACCCTTGCCAGTTCCAGTGAAGTCAGATGAATGAAAGCCAATTGTGCTAGTACCAAAGATCCAAATGTTAATGAAGCAGTGAGGATCACAGGAAGCTTGCTTTGGGTCCTACCTGGATTACAAAATGTAAACCTAAAATAATTAAAAGCCTCGGGATCTAGTTAAAAGAGTTTATTCAAGTGCAAAGTATGAGGTCAGCTATTCAGGGAGCAGAACTGCATCAAAAAATGGTGAACAGTGCTTCAGATGTGGGAAAATGCAAAATGGAAGTGTTAAACAGAATTACAACAATTTTTCATACAAAGGCAAACAGACATAAAATTTGATTGGCTAATATTGATAATACTCTAAGGGGCTGTTTAACATTCTATTGTAAAGAATGAACAATCATAACCACTCCTATTTTTAATGTTATTTAGTCTAAGTTTTAATAAAGAATAGGGAGTCTGGATAATGTAAAATATCTCAACACAAATGTCAGAAAGCAATAGGCATGTACCAAACAGGAAAAATAGCTGTGTTACGTGAATTCACTTTTAGGGCTTAACTTTTCCCTGTGGCATAGTAAATTTGCAAGGTCCTAAAATTTTATTTTCATGTTACATAATCGAAGATCTAAAAAATCCAGTGCTTTAAGCTTTTTCTTCCTTCTTTATTTTAGCATTTTAAATCTTCTGAAAAGTAGTGATTACATTAGCAATCTTAGCACTATATATATTTTTAGAGACTGGGTCTTGCTATGTTGTCCAGGGTAGTCTCGAAACCCTGGGCTCAAGCAATCCTCCTGCCTTGGCCTACACAGAGTGCTGGGCTTATAGGTGTGAGGCACTATGCCCAGCCTTTATTTTGTTATACAAAATCACATAGGTAACGTTATTTATCTGTATTATAAAATTAGTACTACATATTGAAAAATTTTGGAAATACAATGTACAGCAAAATCACTTATTAATTGCTGCATTAAAATATTGCACCAAAATTTAAGAGTTTAAAATAATAGTGAATATTTTATTTCACATGGTTTCATGAGTTAGGTATTTAGGAATGGTTTAACTGGGTAATAATGGCTCAGAATGTCTTACGAAGTTGCAGTTGAAGGGAACAACTACTTCTCTCCCAGAATAGCATAAAAACTACTTTTAACTGAAAACTTGTGGACCAATAGCAGCTGTAAAAAAGGCCTCATCTGAATGTCCTTTTGATTGATCATTAAAGTAGTATTTTCCAAGAATTCAGCGGCAATAAATCCTCCTCAAAGGGAGCTTCCAGACAGGAAGGAGACTGCCCATTAGCACTGGGATAAGAAATTGTATAAAGCAGCCCAATACACCCTCCCATACTTTCCTTTTGAAGCCCTAACCACTCCCCCACTGCTCCCCTGACAACACACACACACACTTTTGTTAAACTTCTGTATAAATCCCTACCTCTGACTCTCTGGGGAAGCAGTCCTTTTAAAGTGTTCACATGTGCATGTGAAATAAGCTTTCTCTTGTTAATCTGTCTGTTGTCAATTAATTTGCAGCTTCCCCACTCCCTACTCACCCTCCTCTCCCTTAACCACTAAGACCTATGTTGCTTGAAAAAAAAAAAAAAAAAAAATTCTCCCAACACAGTCAAAATGTCAAGTGGTGATAGAGTCATCTGAAAACTTGACTAGGATTCAACGATCTGAGTCCAAGGCTCATGAACATGGCTGGCAAGTCTGTTTTGAATATTGGCAGAAGACCTCAATTTTTCTCATTATGTAGAGCTCTTTGTAGGGCTACATGAGTGTCTTCATGGATGTGATGACTGGCTTCTCCTAGAATGACTGATCAATAAGTAACAAAAGAGAGCATAAAATAGGTTTTATAAACTAACCTTAGAACTCACTAAGTGTTATTTCTGCAGAAAACTGTTAGTTGCACAAGTCAGTCCTATTCCGTGTAAAAGGGGACTATATATGGAATAAACAACAGGAGGCAATAACCACTTGTGATGGTTAATACTGTCAACTTGATTGGATTGAAGGATACAGAGTATTAATCCTGGGTGTGTCTGTGAAGGTGTTGCCAAAAGAGATTAACATTTCAGTCAGTGGGCTGGGGAAGGCAGATCCACCTTTAATCTGGTGGGCACAATCTAATCAGCTGTCAGCAAATACAAAGCAGGCAGAAAAATGTGAAAAGGGGAGACTGGCCTAGCCTCCCAGCCTACATCTTTCTCCTGTGCTGGATGCTTCCTGCCCTCGAATATCAGACTCCAAGTTCTTCAGTTTGGGGCCCTGGACCAGGCTCTCCTTGCCTGGCAGCTTGAAGATAGCCTATTGTGGGATCTTATGATTATGTAAGTTAATACTTCAAAAATATCCTTTGAGAGAGATATATATATATATAAACTCAATATATGTAATAGGATATATGCATCCTATTTTATATATATATATATCCTATTCTGGCACTCTAGAGACCTCTGACTAATACACCACTGGAGGCCATTTTGGAGTGTAGCTACCACACTGATTCTTCTTTTCTATTTATTGCAAATCCCATGGTAAATACAATTTTGAGTTTTACTTTTTAAGTTAACATTATGCATAATAGTATTTCTCTTTGCTATTACATCTTCAACTTCATAATCATGCTTTTTAATGACTTCATACTACACCATCAGAATTTAATTAGCAATTTCACTATTTTTGACAATTAGTCTAGTTCTGAAGTATGTAATCTTGTCATTTATTTATTTTTAATTGTGGTACCTAGCATTTTTTCGTAAAATTAGGCCCATAAAAAGAACTGAGAACTGTACTTTTTTTTTTTTTTTTTTTTTTTAGAACAGGTTAAAAAATACATATTTTTTCTATGACTGTAGCTTGTTTAGACTTGATTGATGCAGCTGGTCCAATTCCTTCCTTGAGGAACTATTTATGAGAAGTAATTGTGTGTGCCTGAAAGCTCATTGTGCTGTGTGGATAAGACACAAGGAAATGGACTGACCAAATTATTTAGCCACATCTTTAGTCATTAAGAATCTTAAAATATGAAAGAGCCATGCTTAAAACCTTTGTAGGATCTCCATTCACTACACATTAATGCCAAACAAATATGACATTGAAGTCCTGTTACACATTTTCCCCTGTCTCCCTTACCTCTTCGATCTCCTCTTTCACATAACACTACATTTTACACAAACTCCATCCATAGGAGGGTTTCAAGCCTCAAATATGCCGAACTCTTTCACGTAGGCATTTCTTTGTTCATGTTGCTCCTAAATCTTGGAATGCCCTCATGTCCCTCCAATACTACCTCTTCCATTTACTTGGCAAAGTGCTTATCTTTCAAGACTCCATATGGAGTTTCTCTAAGCTGTCTTCTCCAGATAGAATAAAAAAATCCTTCCTTTGTGTTCTCTTGTTTCTTTTCTTTAAAAAAATCCTATCATAGGACCTGGAACCTTTCATTATATCTGTTTTTAAGTTCGTTGAAGGCAACAATTTTAAAATACCATAATAAACTGTATTCTACATGCCCCCCATGTTGAGACATAAGTGCTTAGCACATAGCAGTAACACAATAAAAGATAAAATTAATGGTCTTTGGAAATATTCAGCTATCTTTTTCTGCTTTCTGTAGGAAAGATTCTATAACAGCTTATTGTTATTTTTCAAGACTACCGAATAAGGAGATTTTAGAAGCCTCCTGATTTTATAATCAACAAATATTTCTTGAGCAGCTACTTTATACCAAGCATTGTTCTAGGTGCTGGATTACATCAGCTAACAAAAAAGAAAAAGTTCTTGCCCTTATGAACCTTACATTTTAGTAAGTATTAAGATATAACAAATAAATGTATAATGGGTAACAATGTCAAATGTTGATAAGTAATAAACAGAAAACAAAAATGCTAAAAAATAAGTTGATCAAGGAATGCTTCTCTGAAGAAATATTTGTACATAATGAAGTGAAGAACTGAGCAACACGGTAACTAATGAGAAAAGTATTTCAGGCAGCAGAAACAGCAAAGACAAGAAAGTATGTGGTGTGATCATGGAGTAACACTGAGGCAAGTGTAACTGCTGCTGAGTGAGCAAGGAAAAGAATATGAGGCCATGAGAATAGAGAGAAAACTGGGGGCCTATTTTAAAGACCTTGTTCTTTACTCATAAGGAGCAATGAAGTAATACATCCCGGAAGAATTCCTCTGGATGTCGTATGGAGATTAAGGTATAGGAAGTTGAGGAGTTGCTATTGTTTAAATATGATTTGCTCCCACTAAAACTCACATTGAGACTTGTTTCCCAATGTGGCTGTGATGAGAGGCAGGGTCTCTAAGAAGTTATTAGATCATTAAGAGGAATTAATGCCTTTCTCAAGGGAGTGAGTTCTTGCTTTCAAAATACCAGATTAGTTACTAAGAGAGTGGATTGTTATGAAACAAAACTGCCTCTCATCTTTGATCTCTGCACATGCCTGCTCCCCCTTCCGTTGCCACACTATGTTATGATGCAGCATGTAGCTCTCACCAGAAGCCAGCCAGATGCAGCTGTCCAGTCTTAGACCTCCTAACTTCCAGGTTCATGAGCTAAATACACCTCTTTCCTTTATAAATCACGAAGTCTCAGATATTCTGTTACAGCAACAGAAAGTAAAGATAGGGATTAAACAGAAAGACCATTCAGAAGGCTACTGAAATAGTCTAAATAAAAATTATTGATGGCTTAAACCAGGTAGAAGTGCTGAATGTGGGAAAAGTTGTCATACTTAGGAGACAGTGTGAAGTTAAAGCTAACAGTGGCATATTTTATATCAAGTGTAAGAGAGACACAAATCAAAGATGAGTCTATGGTTTACGGTTTAAGAAACTGGAAAAATAAAATTGTCATTTACTGAGATTTAAAAAAAGACTGCTTAGGAACAAGATGTGAGGGAATAATAAGGAATTTGACTTTTATCGTTTTAGAATTGAACTTGGCAATCAAGTAGTTGGATATATAAGCTTGGGGTTATTTTAGTTTCAATGGCTCTGTAAAAATAATTACCCCGAATTTACTGTCTTAAAACAACGAACATTTATTTTATTCATGACTCTACAATTAAGTCTAGGATTGGGGAGGCTGACTTATCTGTGCTCCAATTGGCATCAGCTGAAGTGACTTGATGGCTAGGGGGATGGAATCTTCTGAAGGGTCATTTCATCATGTGACTGGTGGTAGGCGCTGGCTGTTGACTGAAACCTTAGCTAATGCTGTTGGTTAGAACACCCAAGTATGGCCTCTCCACATGGCCCAAGCTTCCTCACAATATGGAAGAATGGTCCCCAAAGGAAGCATCCGGAGAGAGAGAGAGACAAAGAGAGGGGAGTGGGGAGGAAGATGTGTCTTTTTATGAACTCATCTTGGAAGTCAAATAGAATCACTTTTAACCATACTCTATCGGTTGTAGCCACCATAAATCCTACCAAGATTCAAGATCACAGAATGTTAGTTACTCTGTAAGAAGAGCACATGGGATGGAAGTCAGATCTATACCTGTTACTTAATTTCTTTCCTTCTCACTTTCAGAGTGACCTAGTCATTTCTCAAAGATAGCTGCTTTCACTAAGCGATCAAAAACTGGAAATGAGGAAAATGAATATATACATTGTCTTCTACTGTAGGATATTTTTAACTGACTGATAATTGCTTATGGAATTTTAAAATCCAATATACTTGTCTTTAACCTCAAATCTCAATTGCCTTCAAGCAAGTAATTAATAAGTACAGGTACCAAGCATATACTTTTCTCAGATTCTATACATTTTATTATAAAATTTTACTGTATCTTTAGATCAGTCCAAACATCTAATGTTCTGCCAAAGGGGAATGCGAATACAATAGTTTCCTTAACTACAGATATTCAGGAATGTACTGAAAACGTATTTTAAGTGACACTTCATGTCTGTTTAAATAAACCTAAGTTAAACTGGGCCTTTTGTTTTCAGTTAATGATGGAGATTTAATATTAAACAAAGTAATAGCTGTTAATGACAGATGGTGTGTGACTGAAGCAATGTTGATGGTACCCAGAGACACTGATAAAAGACACAAGTCTCGAATGCAAGTAAAAGACACTCAAACACAGCTGCATGAAAATGGCTAAAGCAGGAGACTCAGAAACATTTTTTCCATTGTAGGGGCACTCTCCCTTTGTATTCAGGTCCCCATGAAGTTACCCTACTGCTTATAATAACATGCGACTAATATCAGATTCACCAAGCCCTTTGAGAAACTCAATCTAGACATTTCTTGGAGCAGGGAGGGATTTGTTTGTACTCATGTATTTATCCTAAACTCTTCTGAGAGTCACACTGTCATAATTTACTTATTAAAATCTGCTAATGTGATGCAATCAGACAGAAACTCCAAATTAACTGCATTAAGGTACAAATGCAATTTGGCCTGGGAATAATTACTTCTATACCACTTATCTTCTGAGAATGTAGTACACGCCACTGCTGTCACATTTCTGACAACTATAGTAGGCTGGGTTGAATCAAGGGTTGAGGTCAGGAGTGTCTGGCATTGACCATCTCGATTAAGCTTGTTTCAGGCCTGCCTGTATTCAGTTCCCCCAAATTGTCTTCCCATCCTTTTCCAAAATAATAAAAAGTAGATGTCCACTGACACTGTACTTACCATATTTTGAATGTGTCCAAAGATTAACAGCAATCTATTCCAAGTTATAGTAAATAGACATTAAAGGATATACAAAGCATCATTTGAAACCTATGGTAAAATTAAAATGTATATCTATCTTCAAAATTAAATATTATTTATGAAATATTAATTATAAAATATTGATGTTTGACTTCCAAATCTTGTGTAAGAATCACTACATTTTATCAAAACAAAGTTTCTCTGTTGGGACACAATAAAATTTTGTATTTTAATCATTAATGTATCATTAATGCGAATTTGAGTTTGTAACTAGTTTCTTCATTAAATTCAACTATTCCATTGCCACATAAAACATCCAGCTTAGGAAATATTATCCACGACTCAGTATGTTTCTGTTTGTTTTTAGAAACATAAATCAGATCATGACCCTCTCGTGCACAAAACCTTACAATTACTTTCCTTTGCAAACAGAACAGTATTCAAATTCCTGACATGGCTTGCAAAACCCTGCATCACTGATCACTATCCACTTTTATACCACTTCTTATTAGCACTTTTTACTTGCAAACTGTACAGTAGCTTTACTACCATGATCCTGGTTACTTCTACTTCTTTGCTATAGTTTGAATATTTGTCCTCTCCAAAACTTATTTTGAAATTTAATTTCCAATGTTGCAGTATTGAGAGGTGGGACCTTTAAGAGGTGATTGGATTGTGAGGGCTCTGCCTTCATGAATGGATTGATATCATTAATGGATTAATACATTATAATGGAATGGAAACTGGTGGGTTTAGAAGAAGAGAAAAAGAGACCCAAGACAGCATGTTAGCATGTTCAGACCCCTTGCTATGTGCTGCCTTGGGCTGCCTTGGGATACTGAAGAGAGTCCCCACCAGCAGGGAGGTTCTTAGCAGATGTACTCCCTTGACCTTGCACTTCCCAGCTTCCATAACTGTAAGAAATAAATTCCTTTTGTTTTTATAAATTACTCAGTTTCAGATATTTTGTTATAAGCAACAGAAAACAAATTAATACATTGTTCAATGACTTTTGAAACTGCTGCTCCTCCACCTGGAATATTCCTGTTCCAAAGTTTCAAATGATTGTTCTTTTTTTTTTTTTCTAATCTTAGTTGAAATGCTACTTGCTAAGACAGGTCTTCCTTAACCACACAAACCCAATAAGCATGCCAAATCCGAGTCACTAATTATGATATTTTCTTCTTTTAATTTTTGGGTAACATTCATTATCTTGAAATTCTTATTTATTTGTTCTCTCATTTATTTCTCCCCCTCGCCTTCCCTTCACTCCTTCATTTCTAAATGCTTTCATGTACTTGTTCCTCATTTATATGATATGTTTCTCCTGCCTCTGGCCAAAAATTTACATAATATCTATCTTCTTGCTCAAAACATTACATTGTTTTTACACTTTTTAATATGCATGGAAACATTCTTGGAATCCAGTGCTGTAATCAGAGCCAGATCTACTCAAGATGCAGAGAGCTGAAGAAGTTGGTTTAGTGTCCTTGAAAAACCCTGTCATTTCTCTTGGAAGCACAGTTTATTGCTAGGAGCTCAAGATTCTTCTGCCCTCACCAGAGCTATGTAAAAATCAATGCTATGGATGCCTGTGGGATCCAAGTACAAGGGAATATAGCTTTTGGTGTACCAAAGGAAGGAGGTATTACCCGTTGAGTTATGCTTTCTTAGAATGCACTCTCTCTTCAGATTCAATTAAATACAAAAGCTTTATTGAGATTTAATTTATAAATGATAAACATACTTTAAAAATATATAATAAGTGGATATTAGTATGTTCACAGAGTTGTGCAGCCACTACCACTATCTCATTCTCGACACCTCCAGAAAGAAGCTGATACCAATTAGCAGTCACTCAACACATGCTACCCTCACACCCCCATGTAACAAGTTTATGGAAAACACTAATTACATTCTGTCTTTATGAATTTGCCTCATCTGCACATTTTATATACCGGTAATCATACAACATGTCTTATTCTGTGTCTGGCTTCTTTGACTTAACAAAAGTTTTCAGGGTTCATCCATACGGCAGCACATATCAGTACTTCATTCCTTTTTGTGGCTGAATAATATTCCATTACATGAATGGATCACGTTTTATTTTTTCAGTTATCATTTGATGAATAGTTGAAGTATTTCAGTTTTTCCTATTATAAATAATGATGCTGTGAATGTATAATTGTGTGGACATAGGTTTTCCATTATCTTTAGTATATACTTAGTAGAGGAATTGCTGGGTTGCATGGTAACCATATGTTTAATATTTGAAGACCTTCCAAGCTGTTTTCCAAAGCAGCTGCAGTATTTTATATTCCCACCAAAAATAAATACATAAGGGTTCTAATTTCTCCACTTCCTTACTAATGCTTGATTTAATCTGTCTTTTCTATTATAATCATTCTATTGTGTGTGAAGTGGTATCTCATTGTGGTGTCGATTTGCATTTCCCCAATCACTAACATATGGTGTTGCGCATCTTTTCATGTGCTTATTTGCCATTTGTTTGACTTCTTTGGTTAGGTGTCTGTGCAGATCCTTTCCCCATGTTTTAATTGGGTTATTTATCTCTTTGTTATTGGGTTATAAGAGATTTTATATATCTTCAGTGTAAGTTACTTGTCAAATACACAATTTGCCAACATTATCTTACAGCCTCTTGGTTATTTTTTACTTTCTTATGATGACCATTAAAGCATGAGTGCCTTAATTTTGATTATATAAAAGTGATGTTTGTTTTGTACTTACATGTTAGGTTTCTATGTAAGAAAACATTGCCTAATCAAATTAATGAAGATTTACTCCTATGTTTTCTTCTAAAAGTTTTATAAATTTAGCTCTTAGAATTAGATCTATGATCCATTGTGAGTTTGTTTTCATATATGGTGTGAGGTAGGGTCCAACATCATTCTTTTGCAAGTGAGTAGCTAGTTATCCCAATGTCATTTTTTGAAAATAGTACTTTTTGCCATTAGACTATCTTGGACACTTGTGAAAAATCAATTGACAATTCATATAATATTTTACTTACAGACTGTCCATTCTGCTTGAATGGTCTCTATGTTTATCACTATGCCAATACCATTATGGCTTGATTATTGCAGCATTGCAGTATATCTTCAAATTGAAGTGTAAGTCCTCCAAATATGTTCTTTAAAAAAAATGTTGATGGGCTACTCTGGGACCCTTGTGTCTTTATGTAAATGGTAGAATGAGCTTTTCAATTTTTGCATATAAAGTAGCTGAGGTGTTAACAGAGTTTTTATATAATTTGTAGAAAATTTTGAAAGTATTGTCATTTTAGCAGTGTTAGTTATTCTAACCAATAACATAGTACTATCTTTCAAATTTTTCTGGTCTTTTTAAATTTCTTTCAATGATGTATGTAGTTTTTATTCTACAAAACTTCCATTCGTTTTGTTAATTTTTTTATTTTTATGTATTCTGGATATTATTTCATTATAAGATATATGATTTATACATATTTTTCTCCCATTCTGTTGATTATGTTTTCACTGATGTTATCATTTGCAGCACAAAATTTTAAATTTTTTTAAAGTCCAATTTATCTATTTTTTTCTCTCTTTTTTCTTGTGCTTTTGATTACAGACTAGAAGGCTTTGACTTACCTAAGATTGCAAAGATTTACTATTATGTTTTTGCCCAAGATTTTTAACATTTTATTTTTTCCAATTAGGTTTTTGATCCATTCATTATTGATTTTTGTATATAATGTCAGGGATGGTTTCAATTTCAATCTTTTGTTATGTTGAAATTCAGCTGGTGCAGCACCATCTGTTGAAGACTATTAATCTCCCCCCCATTTAATTGTCTTGGCACCCTTGTTGAAAATCAACTGAACAGAAACATGAGGACGTATTTTTAGACTTTCAGTTGATTTATATGAATATGCTTATGCCATTCCCACATTGTCTTGATCAGTCTAGTTTATAGAAGTATTGAAACAAGAAACTGACAGTCTTTCAACATTGTTCATTATTATCAAGATTGTTTTAGATAGTTAGGCTGCCTTACATCTCTCTATGAGTGACTCAGCTTGCCAATTTCTGCAGAAGGAGCCAGCAGGGATTTTTGACAAGAAATGTGTTGAATTTGTACATGTATTTTCAAGGTATTACCATCATAGTAGTTATAAGACTTTCAATTCATAAACATGGAATGTCTTTATATTTAAACTATCTTTAATTTTTAATGATATTTTATAGTTTTCAGTGTACAGTATAGTCTTCTCATACTTCTTTTTTTAACTTTTATTTCTAAATATTTAATTCTTTCTGGTACTATTGTAATTATAATTATTTTCTTGGTTTCCTTTTTGATAAGAACTATGAGTTTCCATACATGCCCACTTTCAGGTTGAGAAAATTTCTGTCTATTCCTAGTTTTAAAAAGTAATTTAGTGTTTTCATCATGAAAGGACATTGAATTTTGTCAAATGTTTTTCTATATCTATTGAGATGTTTCTGTATTTCTAGTCCTTTATTCTATTCATATGGTATATTATTTTATTGATTTTCATGTACTGAATTAACTTTGCAATGCTGGGATAAATTCTACTTGGTTATGGTACATAAACCTTTTTATGTGTGGCCAAATTTTGTTTTAGTATTGCTTTAAGAATTTTTCCATTTATATTCATAAGGAATGCCAGTCTATGGTTTTGTGGGGTTTCTGATGCCTTTGTTACATACTGAATACTTGTGTTTCCCCACTCCCAAATTCATCTCTTGAAATCTAAATCCCCAATGTGATTGTGGTAAGAGTTCAGGTCTTCGGGAGGTGCCATCGTCTGATGTGCTCTCCCAAAAATCCATATATGGAATCATAATTTTCAATGTGATGGTATTAAAAGGTAGGGCTTTTGAGAGGTGATTAGATCATGAGGGTCTTACCTCCATCAGAGGGCTTAGTTCCATTAAAAAAGAGCCTGAGGACTGGGCGCAGTGGCTCATAGCTGTAATTCTAGCACTTTGGGAGGCTCAGGTGCAGATCATGAGGTTAAAAGATCGAGACCATCCTGGTCAACATGGTGAAAACTCATCTCTACTAAAAATACAAAAATTAACTTAGCATTGTGGCACGCTCCTGTAGTCTCAGCTACTCAGGAGGCTGAGGCAGGAGAACTTCTTGAACCCAGAAGGTGGAGGTTGCAGTGAGCCCAGATCATGCCACTGTGCTCCAGCCTGGCAACAGAGAAAGAGTCCATCAGAAAAAAAAAAAAAAAGTCTAAGGGCATTGGATAAAAAGTGAAGACCCATCAGTGTGCTGTATTCGGGAGACCCATCTCATGGGCAAAAACCAACATAGGCTCAAAATAAAGGGATGGAAGAAAATTCGCAAAGCAAATGAAAAGCAAAAAATCAGGGGTTGCAATCCTAGTCTCTGACAAAACAGACTTTAAAACAACAAAGTTTAAAAAGACAAAGAAGGACGTATTGGTAAAGGGAAAAATTTAACAAGAAGAGCTAACTATCCTAAATATATATGTACCCAATACAAGAGCACCCAGATTCATAAAACAAGTTCTTTGAGATGTACAAAGAGACTTAGACACCCATACAATATAGTGGGAGACTTTAACATCCCACTGTCAATATTAGACAGATCGAGACAGAAAACTAGCAAAGATTTTCAGGACTGCAACTCAGCTATGGATCAAGTGGACCTAATAGACATCTATATAGAACTGTCAACCCCAAATCAACAGAATATACATTCTCCTCAATGCCACATGACACTTACTCTAAAATCGACCACATAATTTAAAGTAAAACATTCCTTAGCAAATGCAAA
>NC_045445.1:60735729-60775087 GCF_002776525.5 Piliocolobus tephrosceles | reverse complement strand
AGGTCCGCTTGGTGCAGAGATGAGTTCAATTCCTGGATATCCTTGTTAACTTTCTGTCTCGTTGATCTGTCTAATGTTGACAGTGGAGTGTTGAAGTCTCCCATTATTATTGTATGGGAGTCTAAGTCTCTTTGTAAGTCTCTAAGGACTTGCTTTATGAATCTGGGTGCTCCTGTATTAGGTGCATATATATTTAGGATAGTTAGCTCTTCCTGTTGGATTGATCCCTTTACCATTATGTAATGGCCTTCTTTGTCTCTTTTGATCTTTGATGGTTTAAAGTCTGTTTTATCAGAGACTAGGATTGCAACCCCTGCTTTTTTTTGTTCTCCATTTTCTTGGTAGATCTTCCTCCATCCCTTTATTTTGAGCCTATGTATGTCTCTGCATGTGAGATGGGTCTCCTGAAGACAGCTGACTGATGGGTCTTGACTCTTTATCCAGTTTGCCAGTCTGTGTCTTTTAATTGGAGCATTTAGTCCATTAACATTTAAGGTTAATATTGTTATGTGTGAACTTGATCCTGCCATTATGATATTAACTGGTTATTTTGCTCATTAGTTGATGCAGTTTCTTCCTACCCTCGATGGTCTTTACATTTTGGCATGTTTTTGCAATGGCTGGTACCTGTTGTTCCTTTCCATGTTTAGTGCTTCCTTCAGGGTCTCTTGTAAGGCAGGCCTGGTGGTGACAAAATCTCTAAGCATTTGCTTATCTGTAAAGAATTTTATTTCTCCTTCACTTATGAAACTTAGTTTGGCTGGATATGAAATTCTGGGTTTAAAATTCTTTTCTTCAAGAACGTTGAATATTGGCCCCCACTCTCTTCTGGCTTGTAGAGTTTCTGCCGAGAGATCTGCTGTCAGTCTGATGGGCTTCCCTTTGTGGGTAACCCGACCTTTCTCTCTGGCTGCCCTTAAGATTTTTTCCTTCATTTCAACTTTGGTGAATCTGGCAATTATGTGTCTTGGAGTTGCTCTTCTGGAGGAGTATCTTTGTGGCGTTCTCTGTATTTCCTGAATTTGAATGTTGGCCTGCCCTGCTAGGTTGGGGAAGTTCTCCTGGATGATATCCTGTAGAGTGTTTTCCAATTTGGTTCCATTTTCCCCCTCACTTTCAGGCACCCCAATCAGACGTAGATTTGGTCTTTTGACATAATCCCATACTTCTTGCAGGCTTTGTTCATTTCTTTTTCTTCTTTTTTCTTTTGGTTTCTCTTCTCGCTTCATTTCATTCATTTGATCCTCAATCGCTGATACTCTTTCTTCCAGTTGATCGAGTCGGTTACTGAAGCTTGTGCATTTGTCACGTATTTCTCGTGTCATGGTTTTCATCTCTGTCATTTCGTTTATGACCTTCTCTGCACTAATTAGTCTAGCTGTCAATTCTTCCACTCTTTTTTCAAGATTTTTAGTTTCTTTGCGCTGGGTACGTAATTCCTCCTTTAGCTCTGAGAGGTTTGATGGACTGAAGCCTTCTTCTCTCATCTCATCAAAATCATTCTCTGACCAGCTTTGATCCATTGCTGGCGATGGGCTGTGCTCCTTTGCAGGAGGAGATGAGCTCTTATTTTTTGAATTTCCAGCTTTTCTGCCCTGCTTTTTCCCCATCTTTGTGATTTTATCTGTCTCTGGTCTTTGATGATGGTGACGTACTGATGGGGTTTTGGTATAGGTGTCCTTCCTGTTTGATAGTTTTCCTTCTGACAGTCAGGACCCTCAGCTATAGGTCTGTTGGAGTTTGCTTGAGGTCCACTCCAGACCCTGTTTGCCTGGGTATCAGCAGCAGAGGTTGCAGAAGATAGAATATTGCTGAACAGCGAGTGCACCTGTCTGATTCTTGCTTTGGAAGCTTCCTCTCAGGGGTGTACTCCACCCTGTGAGGTGTGGGGTGTCAGACTGCCCCTAGTGAGGGATGTCTCCCAGTTAGGCTACTCAGGGGTTAGGGACCCACTTGAGCAGGCAGACTGCCCCTTCTCAGATCTCAACCTCCATGTTGGGAGATCCACTGCTCTCTTCAAAGCTGTCAGACAGAGTCGTTCGCGTTTGCACAGGCTTCTGCTCCTTTAGCTGAGCCCTGTCCCCAGAGGCAGAGTCTACAGAGACAGGCAGGTTTCCTTGAGCTGCTGTGAGCTCCACCCAGTTCGAGCTTCCCAGCGGCTTTATTTACCTACTTAAGCCTGAGGGATGGCGGGTGCCCCTCCCCCAGCCTCGCTGCTGCCTTGCGGTTAGATTGCCGCAGACTGCTGTGTTAGCAAGGAGGGAGGCTCCGTGGGCGTGGGACCCTCCCGGCCAGGTGTGGGATATATTCTCCGGTGTGCCGGTGTTATAGCGCAGTATTGGGGTGGGAGTTACCCGATTTTCCAGGTGTTGTGTGTCTCAGTTCCCCTGGCTAGGAAAAGGGACTCCCTTCTCCCTCGCGCTTCCCAGGTGAGGCGATGCCTCGCCCTGCTTCAGCTCTCGCTGGTCAGGCTGCAGCAGCTGACCCGCACGGATTGTCCGGCACTCCCGAGTGAGATGACCCCAGTACCTCAGTTGAAAATGCAGAAATCACCGGTCTTCTGTGTCGCTCGCGCTGGGAGATGGAGACTGGAGCTGTTCCTATTCGGCCATCTTGCTCCGCCCCCCAAATTTTCTAGTTTGTTTTCTAATTTTATATAGTTTCCTTATATAATCACTTCTGTCAATTGTGCAGAAATTGCCCATGTCTTTGATAGAACATTGCTTGTTTATTTGAGGAACTCATGTTTCTGAAGATGCAGAAAAGCTTGTATCAGATAGAAAAAGGATTAATTATCCTTTATAGCAATTAATTCTGAGTATTTGGGGATGCATGTTAAAATGGGAAGTTATGAAATTTTCTTTGTCCATGACAATCCCATTCTGCAATCCAACAGATTATAGAAGGATATTCTGATTTCATGCCATCAGGCTCCTTACCAACATCTGAGCTTTCTAACCAATGGAAAGCAGTTGCAACGCTTTGGGATATCTTGTCCCAACTTTGTCTGAGGCTTAATTGTTTATGTATATATTCCACATTTGCCATTCATTGCTTCACTTTCTAAGATCAAATTATTTTTTACTAATCATTACTTACAGTAGACATTATATAAAAATTAAGAGGCTAATTAACCTGCTCAAAGTTAGACAGTCACGTAAATGGTAAGAGCCAAAATTTGAAACAAGAATATCAGAGTTTGTACACAATTATTTTTTACCACACCACAATGACTTAGTCAGTCTTACCCCATGTGACATTTAGTATATTGTTTTCTACATATTGTATTGTCAACTAGGTTTGACTTAAGAATAATGTTTAAAAACAAAACATAGAGAAGTGCTCATAACAATATTCCCTTTGGGTGATGGGTTTTGAATGCGGATTTATAGTAATATTGTCACACCAATTGAATGATTATGTATATATAGATAAGACAGGTGAATTGGATATGAACCGGAGTTTTATTAGGAAAAATATTTTACTCCATAGATATAACTGCCAGAGGCACATCTAAGAAGTATTCAAGTTACATGCTATATTGAAAATATTTTGGAATTAAAAAAATCTATTAAAGAAATTGATACTATGATTATTTTGAAAGTTTTCTGTGTGATGTTTGACTTTGTAACATGTTCTATCTCAGATCTTTAATATTTTCTTGAATTGTAATGTTCTATAATATATTTTCTCATCTAAAACAAAGTGAGAAAATGTATTTCAAAGGAAAAAAGTGGAATAGTCCACTTGAGAAGGGAAACAATGAGACCCACTTCATGTGAGTGCTTTCTAAACGAGAAGTCAGTGCCTCAAATGATTTATTTATTTCTAACTATAATAGAAATGACTTAATCTTAATCAGTTAAAATATCTGATTCAAATGAGATTCAGCCCTTGGGGCAATAATGTCTGAATTCATGACTAGCTATTCTGAAAATAATATAAAGGTATTTTACTCCCTTCAGAATTTTCAAAAAGTTGATGTAAAAAATATTGAAGTGACACGTGTATTTACAAATCATTTTACCGATGAAATAATTGTTAGTCATTTCTCACATATTATTTTTACATAATTTTAAAAACTCCTGCTTATTGAGCATTCACTGTTTGCTAAGCAATGTGCAAATTGTTTTATGGATGTTACCTCTCCTAAGTTTAAATAACTTGCCCAGGGATACATATCTAGTAGGTGACAAACATAAATTTTGAAATGCAGTTTGTGAGACTCCAAAATGCATATTCTGTTTTATGAACAAATATAATGTATGGCAGTTGATTGTCAGCGTCATATTTGTATTTTAAAAATGTCAACTTAGGCCGGGCGCGGTGGCTCAAGCCTGTAATCCCAGCACTTTGGGAGGCCGAGGCGGGCGGATCACGAGGTCAGGAGATCGAGATCATCCTGGCTAACACAGTGAAACCCCGTCTCTACTAAAAAAATACACACACAAAAAAAACTAGCCAGGCGAGGTGGCGGGCGCCTGTAGTCCCAGCTACTCGGGAGGCTGAGGCAGGAGAATGGCATAAACCCAGGAGGCGGAGCTTGCAGTGAGCTGAGATCCAGCCACTGCACTACAGCCTGGGCGACAGAGCGAGACTCCACTCAAAAAAAAAAAAAAAAGTCAACTTAGAAAGTATGGATTTTTCTGACATCATTAATTCAGAAATTTTACATGAACCACTCCAATGTTTTCCACTCTTGCTCACATACATGAATGATAATGTTTCAATATATATTTAAAGAAAAAACATGTAAGTACTTATGGAGAAAGTACTTTATAAAAAGGAGGAAGAATCAATACATTATAAAGAAAGATAATAACATTTGAAAGGTGATGTGTGAATCTTTTATCAATGAAGACTAGGACACTTGACAATTTCTGCTACACTTTACAGCTTTGCCCCTAGCTACTGTCAAACTAGCTCTTAATACAGTCAGATGAAATTCTGTTATTTCTATCATGCAGCTTCTTCACTGAGTGAATAAATATTAAAAAAAATTAACTACGTATTCATATAGCAAAAATAATATCTTAAAATGTTACCATTTAGATTAGAAAGCATGAAAAGCTGAAAAAAAGACAACAGAGGCCGGGTGGTGTGGTGGCTCACGCCTGTAATCCCAGCACTTTGGGAGGCTGAAGCAGGTAGATCATGAGGTCAGGAGTTCAAGACCAGCCTGGTCAACATGGTGAAACTCTGTCTCTCCTAAAAATACAAAAAAATAGCTGGGCATGGTCGCGGGTGACTGTAATCCCAACTATTCTGGAGGCTGAGGCAGGAGAATCATTTAAACCTGGGAGGCGGAGGCTGCAGTGAGCCGAGATCATGCCATTGCACTCTAGCCCGGGAGACAGGGTGAGGCTCTAGCTCAAAAAAAAAAAAAAAAAAAAAAAAGACAATTGAATTGATGTTCACTGCACAAGTTTAGAGACATACGGGAGATAATTTAATGAATATTTAGGGGAAACTTAGTAAAGCAGAATCTGTAGTGTTTAACATTTTCCCCCTTTAATTTACTAGTCTTTTGGTTGTCAAGTCAATAGAACACTGAATTTAGTTACAATTCTGTGATATTGTTCCTACCCCATAAAAGTTAAATTAATATGCAAATAGATAAAGGAATAGAAGTAATGCAGCAAGCTAGGTTTTTTTTTTTTTTTTTTTTTTTTAATGTTTGTTCCCTCATCTTTTATCACCTCCAGGTTTTAGTTGGGGTTATTCTAAAAATCCTTTTAGTTCAATTAGAAATTCATTGAGAATATTTCACATTTTCTTTCCTTTTTCCTTTTTCTCCATTTATGTTATCATATTTCTTCCTTGAACTGGAGCTAGAACACTGTTCTCTTCAACTCAACTTACAAAATTCTAGCCACTCTTCATGATGTGATTGAAATATAACCTCTTTTAAGAAGCTTCTTTTGAATTTCCCAACTTGATTTGATTTTCTTTTTCCTTTGTATTTCTATAGCTCTTAATTCCTATTCCCGTATCAAGAACTTTGAGAATGAGACCATATCAGGTGTGAAAATTCATGGGGTGGGTTTTTAAAATTGTTACACAAACTAATGTGTCCTTTGCTATGTAGTCCTTGGATTGTTTTTGCTTGTTTGTTCATTTGTTTGTTTTACTTAAACAGCAGTTTTAATTTTTAGAGTTGATCTAAATATTCTATCATTAAAAGCAAGTTTATCCTACAGGGTTTCTCAGTGTGTTTGCTAACAACTAGCATTTGCAGTAGTATCTGTTATAGCATTGTAACAGGATTGACTTCCTATAAGCTATTTTAAAAAATTAAGTGTTTTTTAAAAGTGAAGTCTATTATGTCAAAAGCTACTAGCATACCCCTAATATTTATTCTCCCCTTCCCAGTTTTAGTAACAAACACCCCATCAGGTTTTAGCAACGCACATGTATATTTATCTAGAGATTAAGATTCTAAGCTCCCTTTGCAGCTTAATATAGCTGTATGACTGGATTTTCATCAGTCATTTCATCAGGATTTTCATTTGGCTCAATGTTATGTGAGCCAAAATGATATGTTTACTGCCATTTCACATTCTTAAAGAAAAATTATTTGCCCCTTAACTTCCTCTCATGCCTCCTTTCTATGGTCAGCTGTTGAGCAAGACCTCAAATGCTACAGAAAAGGATAATACTTGGTATATGGCAGAACAACGATACAGAAGGAATCTAGGTGTCTACATAACCTTGTGGCTCAGAAACACTTATCTACCCTGGCACATCACTTAGCTATGAAGAGAGAGACGAGAGAAAAATAAACTCTCTGTTTTATATTGAGGATTCTTCATTATAACAGTTCAGCTTTGGGTACAGATCCTATCTAACGCAATATTCACTTTTATCAGGATCACCTGTGCTTTATTTCAACTTTATTGAATAAGATTCTTCAGCAGTGAATTTAAGAAATCTTCATTTCTATATGGTTCCTACATACTCTAAGTTTGAGAACAATTAGTACAGTGTCTAGGAGCCTGAGTTTGGAGAGAGATGTAGTTGAGTTTAAAACATAGCTTTGTCATTAGCTGTATGTCCCTGCCAATCCCCTACTCTTATTTTTTTCTTCCTGCCTTTTAACTACGTTTTCCCAAATGTTAGTAAATAGTTGTATTAGTTCGTTTTCATGCTGCTGACAAAGACATACCTGAGCCTGGGAAGAAAAAGAGGTTTAATTGAACTTACAGTTCCACATGGCTGGGGAGGCCTCAGACTCATGGCAAGAGGCAAAAGGCAAAAGGCACTACCTACATGGTGGTGGCAAGAGAAAGATGAGGAAGAAGCAAAAGCAGAAACCCCTGATAAACACATCAGATCTCTTGAGACTTATTCACCATCATGAAAATAGCACAGGAAAGACCAGACCCCATGATTCAATTACCTCCCATTGGGTCCTTCCCACAACATGTGGGAACTCTGGGAGATAAAATTCAAGTACAGATTTGGGTGGGGACACAGTCCAGCCATATCATTCTGCCCCTGGCCCCTCCAAATCTCATGTCCTCACATTTCAAAACCAATCATGCCCTCCCAACAGTCCCCCAAAGTCTTAACTCATTTCAGCATTAACCCAAAAGTCCACAGTCCAAAGTCTCACCTGAGATGAGGCAAGTCCCTCAAGCCTATGAACTTGTAAAATCAAAAGCAAGCTAATTTCTTCCTAAATACAATGGGGGTACAGGTATTGGATAACTACAGCTGTTCCAAATGGGAGAAATTGGACAAAATAAGGGGGTTACGGGCCCATGCAAGTGCAAAATACATTGGGGAAGTCAAATTTTAAAGCTCCACAATGATCTCCTTTGACTCCAGGTCTCACATCCAGGTCACACTGATGCAAAATGGTTTTGGGCAGCTCTGCCTCTGTGGCTTTGCAGGGTACAGCCTCCCTCCAGGCTGCTTTCATGGGCTGGTGTTGAGTGTCTGCAGCTTTTGTCAGTGGATCTACCCTTTTGGGGTCTGGAGGACAGTGGCCCTCTTCTCACAGCTCCACTAGGCAATGCCCAAGTAGGGGCACTCTATGGGGAATCTGACCCAGCATGTCCCTTCTGTGCTGCCCTAGCAGAGTTGTTAATGGCAACTGTGCTACCACTGGCAGTGTGGCCTCTGTGCTTGGGTTCATGTGCAAAGGGAATAGTTCCTCTCCTCCATGCAACGTTACAGTGCTACTGCCACTGAGAATGGGTGAGCTGAATAGCTGCATGTCTGGGGTTGTGAGTGGTGACCACAAATAGTAGCCACTGTCAACA
Organism: Piliocolobus tephrosceles; assembly: GCF_002776525.5. Classification (NCBI taxonomy): domain Eukaryota; kingdom Metazoa; phylum Chordata; class Mammalia; order Primates; family Cercopithecidae; genus Piliocolobus; species Piliocolobus tephrosceles. The sequence continues at coordinate 60,766,820 of NC_045445.1, read as the reverse complement.
TTAGTGTGCATAACTCAGAATCCAGATGGTTGTTCTGGAACTGCTACTGCCATCACCCACACCACACTACCTGTGAGAGACGTGAGAAACTGCTTAACTACTCAGCTTACTGCTGCCACTACTAGAACCTGAGCAACCTACCTGGAGGCCCAGGAATTGGCCTGCTTGGTCACGATAACACTGCTGCCAGCATATGCCACCCTGGAGCCCAAGACAGGCATGCTTAGTTCACGACTAAAACCACGGGGGTGAAAAAAATAGTCCACATGGTATGTCTGTTCCCAGCAAAATTTCACCATAGCCTGCACTAATACCCACACACTAATGACTGGGGAAAAATAGATACCACTGATATTGTTTACAGTTGAAGAAACAATACAGATAATACACTATTGCACACACTCAGAATCAAATACAAAGGTCCCTACACAATAAACACCACTGCTGTATCTTCGAGTAAAAGTCCTTGTGTATGAAAGCAAATTAAAGAAAATGGAAGCATTGACTATTACACCAGATGCACAGATAACAATGTGACAACAGAGAAAACATAATAAAGCAAGGAAATACAACACTTCCAAATAAGCACAATAATTCTTCAGAAACAGATTCCAAACAAAAATAAATTCACAAAATCTAGGAAAAAAAATAAAATACCATAAAAAAGAACTAAACAGAAATTCTGGAAATGAAGACCTCTTTGAATGAAATAGATAACACATTCCTAACCTTCAACAATAGACTACATCAAACAGAAGAACAAATTTCAGAACTGTAAGGCTAGCAATTTGAAACCACTAAGTCGGATAGAAATAAATTAAAAAGAATGATCAAAACCTTTGTGATACAAGGGACACCATAAAGTGAAAAAAAAAATGAATTATTGAAACCCTAGACAATGAGAGAACAAGAGTTGAAAACCCTGCTTAATGAGATAATAAATGAAAACTTTTCAAGTCTAGCAAGATACTTAGACACCCAGATTCAGGAGGCCTAGTGATCCCCAAATATATATAATGCAAAAAAGTTCTGCTCCATGGCACATTACAAATTATCTAAAGTCAATGACAAGGGAAATTCTAAAAACAGCAAGGAAAAATCATCTAGTCATCAATAAAGAAGCCCTCATCAGACTAACAGCAGAGAACTCAGCAGAAAACTTATAGGCCAGGAGAGAATGGTATGATATATTTAAAGTGCTGAAAGAAATAAAATGCCACTCAAGAATACTATTTTCAGCAAAATTATTCTACATTAATAAGGAGAAAGAGTCTTTCCAACATAACCAAATACTGAGGAATTTTATTACCACTGAACTTGTCCTAAAACAAATGCTCAAGGGAATTCTAAACCTGCAAGAGAAAGGAGTGCATTTGTCAATGGGAAAACACATGAAAATATAAAACTCACTGGTAAAGCAAACATACAAATGAGCACGACAAAAGATCCAAATTGTACTACTACAAAATTCAGAAAACCAAAAGGACAATAAACAAAAGAAAAAGAAGTAATAAACAGTATCCAAAACAAGCAGAAAACAATTGACAATATGATAAGGAAAAACCTCACATATTAATAATAACCTTAAGTGTAAATGGATTAAATACTTCAGTTAAAATATGTGGATTGGCTGAATGGATATTAAAAATCCCCAAAACCACAATCCAACTTCACACCGCCTACCCTACAGAAATCTAATCTCACTTGTAAAGACACATATAGTCTGAAAGTAAAGGGAAGAAAAAAGATATTCCACACAAATGGAAGCCAGAAGTCAGTAGGAGTATCTCTATTAATATTCCATAAACAAACTTTATGTTAAAACCAGTAAAAGTCTACAGAATGGTCATTAAATAATGATAAAAGGATCAATCTAGCAAAAATATGTAACAATTCTAAATATATATGTACCCAACACCTGAGCACCCAGATTCACAAAGCAAGTATCAGGGCTAAATTAGGAAATAGACGCAATATTATTTGGGGACTTCAATGTCCCTCTCTCAACATTAGATAGATCATCTAGACAGAAAATTAACAAAGAAACGTTGGACTTAAATTGATTTTTAGACTAAGTGGACCTAGCAGACATTTACAAAACATTCTGCTCAACAGCTACAGAGTATACGTTCTTTCCAACAGCACATGGACATTCTCCATGATAGACCATGTCAGGCAACAAAATGAGTCTCAACAAATTTTTAAAACTAAAAATCATTTAAAGTATCTTCTCATATAGCTATGAAATAAAACTAGAAATCAGTACAAAAGGGGACTTTGGAAACTATACAAATACATGAAATTAAACAATATGCTCCCAAATGATCATTTGGGTCAATGAGGAAACTAAGATGAAAATTAAAAAAAAAATTATGAAACAAATGAAAAAAGAAACACAACATACTAAAATCTGTGACACACTGCAAAGGCATTGTTAAGAGGGAAGTTTATAGCAATATATACTTACATAATAAAAGAATTTCAAATAAACAATCTAATGGTGCACCTCAAAGAACTAGAAACACAAGAAAAAAACCAAACCCCAAATTAACAGAAGAAAATAAATAATAAAGACCAGAGTAAAACTAAACAAAACAGAGACTTAAAAGTATAAAAGGTCAATGAAACAAAAAGTTGGTTCTTCAAAAAGCTAAGCATAATATCACCACTAAGTAGACTAAGCAAGCAAAAAAGAGAGAAGACCCAAATAAACAAAATCAGAAGTGAAAATGGTATCATTATAACTGATACCACAGAAATACAAAAGATCATCAGAGACTGTTATGAACAAGTATATGCTAATAAACTGGAAAACCTAGAGGAAATGAATATATTTCTGGAAACATACAATCTACCATGGTTGAATCAGGAAGAAATAGAAAACCTCAACAAACCAATACCAGGTAGCATGATTGAATTGGTAATAACATGTCTACCGACAAAGAGAAGCCCAGGTACAGATGGATTCACAGCCAAATTCTACCAAACATATAAAGAAAAGCTATTATCAATCTTCCTTCAACTACTCAAAAAATTTCAAGAGGAGTGAATTTCTACCTAATTCATTCTGAGGCCAGCATTATCCTGATACCAAAACCAGACAAGGACACAACGACGACAGCAACAACATCATCAAAAAACCAAAGGCCAATATGTTTGGTGAACATACATGCAAAAGTCCTCAACAAAAATACTAGCAAATCAAACACAACTGCACGTCAAAAAGATAATATACCATGATAAAGTGGGATTCATTCCAGGGATGCAAGGATGGTCAAATGTACGTAAATCAATAAATGGGATGCATGACACCAATAGAATGACGGACAAAAAGTATGATTATTTCAATAGAGGCAGAAAAACCATTTGACGAAATACAACATCACTTCATGATAAAATTTCTCAACAAACTAAGCATAGACGGAACATACCTAAAAATAATAAAAGCCGTATACGACAAACCCACAGCTAACATCATACCGAGTGGGGAAAAATTGAAAAGCTTTCCTCTACGAACTGGAACAAGACAAGGAAGTCCACTCTCACCACTACTATTGAACATAGTATTGGAAGTCCTAAAAAGAGCAATAAGTCAAGAAAAAATTGACACCCAAATTGGAACAGAGAAAATCATCTTGTTTCTCTTTGCAGACAGCGTGATCATAATATATCTAGAAAAAACAGCACTCCACCAAAAAAAAATCCCTTAGAAATGATAAATTCAGTAAAGCTGCAAGATACAAAATTAACATAGAAAAATCAATAGATTTTCTGTACATCAATAATGAAATAGATGAAAAATAAATCAAGAGGAAAATCCCATTTATAGTAGATACAAAAACAGAAAATATCTACGTGTGAGTTTATCAAAGGAGGTGAAAGATCTCCTTAAGAAGAATTACAAAACATTAATAAAAGAATCATTGATGACACACAAAAATAGAAAAACATCCCAGGCTAATGGATCTGAAGAATTAATATTATTAAAGTGACCATACTGTCCAAGCATTATACAGAATCAATGTAACCTCTATCAAAACACTAATGTCATTTTTCAAAGAAATAGAAATAACAATCCTAAATTTGTGTGGAACCAAAAAAGAGCCCAAGTAACCAAAGCAATCCTGATACAAAATAAGAAATCTGACTTTTAATGATAGCCATTATGATTAGTGTAAGATGATATCTCATTGTGGTTTTGATTTTAATTTCTCTGATTATTTGTGACAATGAACATTTTTATATGTTCATTGACCGCTCTAATATCTTCTTTTGACAAGTGTTTGAAATTGTCCTTTTTCCATTTTTCAATAAGGTTATTTGCTTTTTGCTTGTTTAAGTTCTATATAGACTGTAGGTGTTAGGCCTTTGCTGGGTGCATAGTTTGCAAATACTTTCTTCCATTCTGCAGATTGTTTACTCTATTCACAGTTTATTTTGCTTGGTAGAAGCTCTTTACTTTAATCAGTTCCTACTTGTCAATTTTTGTTTCTGTTGCAATTGCTTTTGAGACATAATCGTAAATTCTTTCCCAAGGTCAATGTCCGGAATGGTGTTTCCTAGGTTTTCTTCTGGGATTCTTAGAGTTTGATGTCTTGTATTAAATCTTTATCCATATTAACTTTTTTAGTACAGTGAAAGGCAGGGATCTAGTCTCATTCTTCTGCCCATGGCTAGCCAGCTATCCCAGCACCATTTATCAAATAGGGAGTCCTTTTCCCATTGCTTATTTTTGTCAGTTTTCTCAAAGATAAGATGGTTGTAGTTGTGCATCTTTATCTTTGGGATTTTTATTCTGTTCCATTGGTTTATGTACGTGTTATTGTACCAGTACTGTGCAGTTTTGGATACTACTGAGTTATTGTACAGTTTGAAGATGGGTGATGTGATCCTCCAGCTTTGTACTTTTTGCTTGAGATTGTTCTGGCTACTTGGACTTCTTTTTGGTTCCATATGAGTCTTAGCTGATGAAGCTGTGGAGAAAAACTAATGCTTATACCACTGTTGGTGGAAATGTAAATTAGTCCAACCACTATGAAAAAAAGTTAGGAGAATTATCAAAGAACTTAGAACTAACATTTGACCTCACAGTCCCATTACTGAATATATATCCAAAAAAAACCATATTGTTCTGTCAAAAAGACACATAGACTCATATGTTCATTGTAATACTATTCATTATATCACAGACAGGGAATCAATATAGGTCCCCATCAATGGTGGATTGGATAATGAAAATGTGGCATAAATACACTGTGGAATATTACATAATTATAAAGAAGAATAAAATAATGTTGTTTGCAGCAGCATGGATGCTGCTATATGCCATTATCCTAAACAAATTAACAACAACAACAACATATCCAACAATTTATCACTCACAAGTGGTAGTTAAACATTGGGTGCTCACTGACATAAAGATAGCAACAATAGACACTGAAGACTACCTGAAAGGGGAAAGAAGGAGGGGTAAAAGTGCTAAAAAACTAACTATTGAGTATTATGCTCACTACCCGTGTGAAAGGACCATTTGTATTCAAAAGCTCAGCATCATCACACAATATACCTATGTAACAAATCTGCACATGTACTCCCTGAATCTAAAATAAAAGTTGAAATTAAAAAAATAAATTTGGATGCATCACATTACTTGACTTCAAAATATATTACAGGTTGGGTGCAGCGACTCATTCCTGTCATCCCAGCACTTTGGGAGGCTAAGGTGGCTGAATCACAAGGTCCGGAGTTTGGGACCAGCCTGGCCAAGATGGCGAAACCATATCTCTACTAAAAATACAAAAATTAGCTGGGCACAGTGGCAGGCACCTGTAATCCCAGCTACTTGGGAGACTAAGGTAGATAATCACTTGAACCTGTGGGGCAGAGTTTGCAGTGAGCCAAGATCACACCACTGCACTCTAGCCTACGCAACAGAGTGAGACTTCGTCTCAAAAAAAAAAAAAAAAAATTGATTATAGTAACCAAAACAGCTTGGTATTGATAAGAAAACACACACATAGATTACTAGAACAAACAGAGAATCCAGAAATAAATCCACATAATTATACCCCATTGATCTTCAACAAAGCCACCAAGAGCATACATTGGAGAAAAAACATCCTCTTCAATAATTTATGCTGGGAAATCTGGATAACCATATGCAGGAAATGAAACTGTACTCCTATTTCTCAGCCTATAGAAAAATCAACTCAAGATGGATTAAAAACGTACATGTAAGACCCAAAACTGTAAAACTACTAAAAGAAAATGAGAAACTCTTCAGGATGTTGATCTAAGCAAATATTTTACAGCTAAGACTTAAAAAAACACAGAAAACAAAAACAAAAATAGACAAATGGGACTTATTTATACTAAAAACCATCTGAATTGCAAAAGAAACAATCAGCACTGCTGCTGAAAATGTAAATTAGTACAACCAGTGTGGAAAATAGTATGGCGATATCTCAAAAAAGTAAAAGTCCTGTACAATCCAGGAATCCCACTGCTGGGTATCTATCCACAGGAATAAAAATCAGTATACTAAAGGGATCCATGCACTCCCATGTTTGTCACAGCACTATTCACAACACTGAAGGTATGAAACCAACCTATGTGACCATCAATGGAAAATAAAGAAAATATGTTTTAAATATACAATGCAATACTGTTCAACCATAAAATAATAAAATTATGTGATGTAGAAATATGGATGGAACTGGAGGTCAATATATTAAGTGAAATAAGCCAGGCACAGAAAAACAAATACCACATGTTCTCACTTCAGCTTTTTACCTAAAAATCTCGATCTCATGAACATACAGAACATACAAACAATCTAAAGAAAGTTGTTTCATGTTTCCCAGGAGAGCCTCAAACTGCTGAGCTCAAATGATTCTCCCTCCTGGTCTCCCAAAGTGTTGGGATTGCAGGAGTGAGCCACTGTGCCTGGCCAAAACATATATTATAACTTATAATATGTATTACCTCTTAAAAGAACTTAAATTAGTTCATTTACTTGAAGAAGACTAGGCATGCAAAATAGCTTTAATAAAATTGAAAAAAAAATGATGAAAACTATTTTTATCACTTTGTAGTTAATGCCCCATGGAGGAAAATAAATTCTGCTCTAACTACTAGTTTCAAGTGAGCTTGTGTTCCTGTGTCCTTGTGTTGTTTGCTAAGAAAAACATCAATGAAATACACCCTTAGGGATGGAAGAATGTAAGATCTGAACTTAATGAAAGGTGACAATGACTAATATTGATGTCCTTATCACAAATGACAAGAGGGCTAGGCTGCTGCTCTGCCATAATGGCCCTGTACCAGTTCAAAAGCTTATTATTTGAAAACCATGGTGCTCATGCCAAGATCTTACACCCAATGTTCATCAGCATAAAATAAGTTAGACTTCTGTTGCCCAGTCCTTACACTGGAAAGAGTATATGCCACTGTCACTTTAGCACAACTTTCTCCCTGGATCACTTTGTAACTCTCAGCATACCAAGACCTCCCAGAAGGGAAAGATGACTTTATGATTATTTTCTGTGCAATAATGAGAATGCTGCTTTCTTTTTTTTTTTTTTTTTTTTTTTTTGAGACGGAGTCTTGCTCTGCCGCCCAGGCTGGAGTGCAGTGGCCGGATCTCAGCTCACTGCAAGCTCCGCCTCCCGGGTTCACGCCATTCTCCTGCCTCAGCCTCCCGAGTAGCTGGGACTACAGGCGCCCGCCTCGTCGCCCGGCTAGTTTTTTTGTATTTTTTAGTAGAGACGGGGTTTCACCGTATTAGCCAGGATGGTCTCGATCTCCTGACCTCGTGATCCACCCGTCTCGGCCTCCCAAAGTGCTGGGATTACAGGCTTGAGCCACGGCGCCCGGCCTGCTGCTTTCTTTAATAAGAAACTTTTTGGCTCTTTTTGGCTAAATTAACTCTCTTTTAAAAAAATGTTTAAATTTACTAGTGTCCTTGTGAATGAAAGTATGTATATGATATAACATATTTAGATAAAGGGGGTTTCATACTTTAAATAACACAATACAATCTCCTCATAGACTATAACTACATGTATTATCTATGCTTACTGCCTTATAGAATTAACAATAAAATGAAAAGGAAACTCATGAATGGAACATTACGTTCACACTAAATTTTGTCATAAACTGTGTTACTTAGGATGTGCTAATGTGGTTCTTCTCCCTATTAGTAAAATAAATGCAATTATTTTGGAGGCGTTTCAAGGAAGGACTTAGTTCTTGGGTTAACATAGCAAATTCCACCTAGATATTTATTTCCTTTTCTGTGGCAAATATGGAAATTTGTCACTCATATCAATTTTCCCTTCTTACCTGATAGTACATTCCGTAATTTTTAGCTGGGTACATTTTTCAATGACTATTGTAATGCTGTGTGGCCAAATGACTAAGATCTAGTTAGTGAAATATAATATAATGAGTGTGCCCTTCTTTGCCACTTCTACATTCCTTCTGGCTGAAATCCATATATTATGGTAAGGATGAACCAGCCTTCTTGGGCCATGACATAGAAACCATATATTGAGAAGGTTGGAAAAAGGAGTTAGAAGGAGCTGGGACCCCCATTTATCAGGCAACTACAATTTCAGTGCTGGACTGCTTACCTCTAGACTATGTTCGTGAAAAAAAAAATGTATACCTTGTTTGAGCCACTCTTGTTTGGGATTTTCTGTCATCCATAGCCAAACCTATTCCTAACTGACAAGCCAGCCTCTAAAATTTCAATTACTATGACAATATAAAAGAAAATGTTCATAGAACTGAAAAACAAGAATGGATTCTCTAAAAAATTCCAGAATATTTGAGAGCACTTTGAAAAAATATAAAACATAAATACTTTTCATCATGTTTGAAATATTTCACAAATCAAAATTAAATAAAATGTGTGGTAAAATATTAAGATAAAATCCAATAACAACTAATAAATCTGCAACAAAAAAGAAAAATTATACTTCCCCACCCTAAGATATAACTAGGCTGATTTCCTTTACAAAAAAAAGAAAAGAAAGAAATCACAATACCATAGAAAGCCCATAGAAAAATCCAAAACTCAGGATTGCAAGGATCAGTGCTAGAACAACCAACAGAGTGACAAGAAATTATTGATTTGTATCAATCTCCAACCTCATAAAATCTTCTTCCCTCATATGTAGTAAGGGAAGATATCCAAAGGACTTACCTCCATAGATTGCTTGTTGAATAAAGTACAATTTTAAAAAATGTATTGTAGACTGCGAATGTGAGGTTGGGTTCCAAGACTCAGTTGACCGAACTGCCATGACAGAAAAGTAACTTTTTTAAAGGCTCAAAAAACAGCAAACTCCCTAACAGATCACTGCCACTATAGTACTTCTCTTCTTCAATAATAACTACCACTTTAAAACCAAACAAATCCAACTCTAGGCTCCCAGAAGACAAGGCTCTAGCAGAGCCTGAGCATACTAAATGAACCGTTAGCTTCTGAATTATTTGCCAAATTAAAAGTAATCTAAGGAAAGTTGTGTTTGGCTGCACACTTACCAAATAACTCAGTTTGAGGGAAGCCCTAACCGACAGGTGTATTCCTAACTTGCGTGAGAGACTCTTCCACTGATGTCCATTTTCCTGTTATTCTTCTTTAATGGCAGAATCCTCAAGTTTTAGTTGTGCATATTATCATCAAACTAGATACCGCATGTCCCAGTCTCCCTTGCAATCAGGTGTGGCTGAAAAATGTGATGTGCGCAACTTCTGGGTAACATCTTTAATAAGGTTACTGCTTGCTGTCCTCTTCTTTTCATCATTCCACTTTTATTACTGGAAAATGACAGCAACTGGAGCAGCCATTTTGGACACAAATATGGAAGCTCCACGTGGAAGCATGGAAAAATCATTTCTTCTAGTTCACCTCTGGATTTTTATAAGAGAAAAATAAAATTTAAACTTGCGTAAACCTCTGAAGTCTGGCATCTCATTATCACAGCAGCTTAAGCTATAACATAGTCCATGACATATGAAGAGAAGCCCTGAACATGAATCCAGTCTTTAGGAAGCAACCAGACAATTATAGATTCTAGGACATTCTTAATATAATGGCCTAGAATCCTTGAAAGGCCAAAAAAAAAAAAAAAAAAAAAAAAAAAACCAAACAAACAAGCAAAACAAAAGAAGCCAACCATTCCAGATAAAGGAATTTAAGGAGATTTGGCAACTACAAGTGATTCATGATTCTTGAAAGCCTCCTAAATTTAACACATAAAAGCACATTCATAAAGAACATTCCAGAGACAATTGAGGTACTTTTAATTGCACTACATATTAGATAATAATATTATCACAATGTACATCATGGAGAATGGGGTATCCATACCCTCAAGCATTTATTCTGTCAAAGTTATTAGGTTTGATAATAGTGGTATGGCTATGCATCAGAATATCTTTGATCTGATGATAAGAAAGTAAGAGTGAAAAACTGTTTCCAACGTACTTCAAATTACTCAGATACAACAATATATGTATATGTGTATATACACAGATATATACATACATATATGGGAATAATTATAATTTCAATAACTGCATACAAATGTGAATAATTATAGTTTTATAATTTCATACTAATTGGAATAATTATAATTTCAATAGACAATCAAAAAGAATTTGATCAAATTCAAAACTTCTTTTTTATAAAAGCATTTAGGAGAGAGAGGTGGAGCAAGAAGGTGGAATAGAAGGCTTCACTGATCATTTCTCCTGCTGGGACACCAATTTAACAACTACCTACACAGAAAAAAGTGCCTTCCTAGGAACCAAATATCAGCTGAGTTCTCATAGTATCTGTTTTTGTCTTCATATCACTGAAAGAGATACTGAAGATATTTTTAAAAACAGTCTTGAATTGCCACTCCACCCCTCCCTCACCCCCTGGCAGCAGAGGCATGGCACAGAGGGCATCTCTGGGTATTGAGGAGGGAGAACACAGAAATTGTGAGGCATTAAACTCAGTGCTGCCCTGTTAGAGCAGAAAGGAAAACTGGACAAAACCCAGCTGACACTGGCCCATGGAGGGAGAATTTAAATAAATCCTAGTCAGAGGGGAATTGCTGATTTCAGCTATCCAAATTTGAGTTGCTGTGAACCTGCCAACTGAAGTCTAAAGTGCTCTGGATCTCTAAGTAAACTTAAAAGGCAGTCTAGGCCATAAAGGACTGTAAGTCTTGGGCAAGCGCTAGTGCTAATCTGGGCCCAGAGACAGTGGACTGAGGGGGCACATTATCTCCTGGGACAACAGATAGGGCAACTAAGGGAGTACAGGTATTACTCCTCCCATAATCCCAGGCTGTACAGCTAACAGCTTTGAAAGGGACTTCTTCCTTCAACTTAAGGAGAGGAGAGGGAACAGTGGCAAGGACTTTGTGTTGTTCTTGGATACCAGCTCAGCCATAGCAGTATGGGGCAATGGTCAGAGTCATGAGACCATTGTTCCAGATGCTAGCTCACAGATGAAATTTCTAGTCATGTCTTGGGTGGGCCAGAAGAGAACATGCTGCCTTGAAGGGAACGGCTCAGTCCTGGCAGTATTTATCACCTGCTAATTGAAGAGCCCTTGGGCCCCGAATAACCAATAGGGATACCCAGATACCATGTTGAGAGTCAAGGGTAAGACTCTGAGGCTTCCTGGCTTTAGATAAGACACAGCACATTACTACCTGTGATGGCTATGGGACAAAATTCCTTTTGCTTGAGAAAAGCAAGTGAAAAAGTAAAGAAAACTTTGTCTTACATCTTAGGTCCCAGCAGAGGCACAGGGAAGCAGAACACCAAGTGGATTCTTGGAGTCCCCAATTCCAGGACTTGACTCGTAGACAGAATTTCTAGACCTGCCTCAGGCCAGAGCAGAGCCCACTGCCCTGAAGAGTGAGTCCCAGGAAAGATTGCATTCACCACAAGCTGACTTAAGATCCCTTCAACCTTAATGGAGCATCAGCAGTAGTCTTGCAGTACTCTCTGTGGCCTGAGGATACTGGGCGGCAGAGGACACTGGGTGACACTCTTTTGCCTTTGGCAAAAGGAGAGAATAGTGGGAAGGTCTTTATCTTTTTGTGTGAATGCCAGCTCAGCTACAATACAGTAGAACACCAGGTAGATTTCGAGGGTTTTTGACTCCAGTCCCTGATTCCTGGACAGTACCTATAGACCTACCCAGGACCTGGGAGACCTTTGCTACTCTGAAGGGAAGGCCGCAGGCCTGGCTGGCTTTCCCAAATGCTGATTATAGAGTCCCAGGGCCTTGAATGAACATAGGCAGGAATCAGGGACTGAACACAGCAGACCTTGAGAGAGACCCACTGCTGTTCTGGCTTTAGGCCGAACCCAATGCAGTCATAGTGGTGGTGCCATGGGGGTGCATGTGTTACTCCTCCCCCTGAATTAGATGACTCAGAACAGAGAAATATACTCTGTTTGGGAGAAAGTAAGAGAAGAGAACAAGAGTCTCTGTCTGGTAATCCAGGGAATTCCCCCAGATCTTATCAAAGACTAGCAAGTTGGTACCCATACATGTCTGCAAGAACAACAGCATTACTAGGCTTACAGTGCCCCAGCTAAAACAGATAAAGATTAGCTCATAGGCCGGGCGCGGTGGCTCAAACCTGTAATCCCAGCACTTTGGGAGGCCGAGACGGGTGGATCACGAGGTCAGGAGATCGAGACCATCCTGGCTAACACCGTGAAACCCCGTCTCTACTAAAACATACAAAAAACTAGCCAGGCGAGGTGGCGGGCGCCTGTAGTCCCAGCTACTCGGGAGGCTGAGGCAGGAGAATGGCGTAAACCCGGGAGGTGGAGCTTGTAGTGAGCTGAGATCCGGCCACTGCACTCCAGCCTGGGCGATAGAGTGAGACTCCGTCTCAAAAAAAAAAAGATTAGATCACAACACCCAAGTCTTTCAAATATCTGGAAAGCCTTCCCAAGAAGGACAGGTACACACAAGCCCAGACAGTGAAGACTATAATAAATAACTAATGTCTCAATGCCCAGAACTGAAGAACATCTACCAGTATCAACATCATCTGGGAAAAAAAAAAAAATGATCTTACCAAATGAGCTAAAAAAGCCACCGGGGACCAGTCCTGGAAAACCAGAGATACGTGACTTTTCAGTCAGATAATTCAAAACAGCTCAGTTGAAGAAATGCAAAGAAATTCAAGAAAACACAAAGAAGAAATTCAGCAGTCTATCAAATAAATTTAACAAAGATATTGAAATAATTAAAAATAACCACATAAAAATTCTGCAGTTAAAAAATGCAATTGGCATACTGAAGAGATAGGAGTAGAAAGCTTACTTAATAGGATAATAACAGAGAACTTCTAAATCTATGAATGTTATCAATTCTCAAAATACAAGAAGGTTATAGAACAGCAAGCAGATTTAGCCCAAAGAAGACTACCTCAAGGCATTTAATATGCAAACTTCCAATGATCAAAGAAAAATAAAGACTATTAAAAGCAGCAAGAGGAGGAAAACAAAACAAAACAAAACAAAAAGTAAGATACAATGAAGCTCCAGTATGTCTGCCAGCAGACTTTTCAGTGGAAATCGTACATGCCAGGAGAGTGTGACATGACATATTTAAAGTGATGAAGGAAAAAGCTTTTACCCTGGAATAGTATATTCAGTGAAAATATCCTATAAACATGAGGGAGAAATAAAGACATTCCCAGACAAACAAAAGCTGAGGGATTTCATCATCATCAGACCTGTCCTACAAGAAATGCTAAAAGGAGTACTTAAATCAGAAAGAAAGGGATGTTAATGAGCAGTAAATAATCACCTGTGAGTACAAAACTCACTGGGAATAGCAAGTATATGGAAAAACACAGAATATTGTAACACCATAAATGTACTATTTGACTTATGCTAAGTAGAAAGACTAAATAATGAACCAAACAGAAATAATAACAACTTTTCAAGACATACACAGTATAAAAAGATATCAACAGAAACAACAAAAAGTTAAAAAGTGGGAGAATAAAGTCAAGGCATATACTTGTTACTAGATTTCTATTTGCTTGTTGGTCTGTTTGTTTATGAAAACAGCACTTAGTGGTAATCAGCTTAAAATAATGGATTATATTATTTGCAAACCTGATGGTAACCTCAAAAAGTTATACAATGGATACAGAAAAAGTCAAGAAACTAAATCATATTACTAGAGAAAATCACCCTCGCTACAGGAAGACAGGAAAGAAAGAAAGAAGGAAGAAATGACACAAAACAACCAGAGAGAAAAATAACAAAATGAAATAAGTAAGTGTCCTTGCTTAACAATAATAACATTGAATATAAATAGACAAAACTCTCCTATCAAAAGACATAGACTGGCTGAATAGATGAAAAAAACAAGATCCTCAGATCTGTTGCCTACAAGAAACACACTTCGCCTATAAAGACACACGTACACTGAAAATAAAATGATGAAAAAAGGTATCCCATGCCAATGAAAACCAAAAAATGTCAAACAAAATAGGTTTTAAGACAAAAACTACATGAACAGATGAAGAAAGTCATTATATAACAATAAATTGAGCAAAAGGATATAGCAATTGAAAATGTATATGCACTCAGTATTTGAGTACCCAAATGTATAAAACAAATATTACTAGAACTAAAGAGAGAGATTGGTCTCAAAACAATAAAAAATGGTGACTTCAGTACTCCACTTTCAGCATTGGACAGATCTTCCAGTCAGAAAGTCAACAAAGAAACATCAGACTTAATCTGCACTACAGACCAGATTGATCTGATAAATATTTGCCAAACATTTCATCCAATGGCTGAAGAAAACACATTATTTTCCTCAGCACATTGTTCATTCTCAAGTATAGACCATATGCCAAGTCATAAAAAAGTCTTAAAATATTTAAAAAAATGAAATTATATCAAGCATCTTCTCTGACCACAAGGGACTATAACTACAAATTAATAACCAGAGAAATTTTGATGACTATAAAAATACATGCAAGTTAAACAATATGCTCCTGATTGATCAGTGGGTCAATGAAGAAATTAAGAAAAAAATTGAAAAAATTATTGAAACAAATCATAATGGAAATACAGCACAGCAAAACCTATGAGATATAGCAAAAGGAGTACTTAAGAGGGAAGTTTGTAGTTATAAATGATTATTTTTAAAAAGCCCTTCAAATAAATAAATCTAACAGTGCATCTTTAAGAACTAGAAATGCAAGAGAAAACAAAACTCAAAGTTAATAAAACAAAAGAAAGATCAGAGTAAAGATCAGAGGTGAAATGAATGAAATTTAAGCAAATAAAACAATACAGATGATCAATGAAAACAAGTTTGTTTTCTGAAAAGTTAACAATAATTGACAAACTTTTATCCAGATGACTAAAAAAAAAGGGAGAAGATAAAAATTTATTGGCTACTAAGAGTACCTACATGCCAATAAATTCAAAAATCTAGAAGAAATGGAACAATTCCTAAACACAGATGACCTACCAAGATTGAACCAGGATGAAATCCACAACCTGAAAAGACCAATAACAAGTAATGAGATTGAAGCTGTAATAAAAAGTCTTCCACCAAAGAAAAGCCCAAGAGCGGGTGGCTTCACTGATGAATTATATCAAACTTTTAAAGAATAATACCAATCTTACTTAACCAATTTCAAAAAATAGAGAAAAATTAATAATTCTAAACTCATTCTATGTCACATAAAAAAAAAAATCCCCAAAACTACAGGCTAATATCCCTGATGAATATGATTCAAAAATTCTCAATAGCATACTAGCTAACTGAATTCAACAATACATTAGAAAGATCATTCCTCATGACATATGCAAGTTGATCAATATAATACATCATGTCAACAGAATAAAGAATAAAATTCATACAATAATCTCAATTGATGCTCAAAAATTAGTTGATACAAAATCAACATTCTTTGATAATAAAAACAATAAAAAAACTGGGTATAGAAGAAACATACTTCAACATGTAAAAAGGCATTTATGACTGACTCACAGCTGGTCTACTAGTATCACACTAGTGGGGAAAAATATTAAAGTTTTTTCTCTAAGATCTGGAACACAAAAAAGATGTCCACTGTCACCACCATTATTCTACATGATACTGAAATTCCTACATGGAGGAATCAAACCAGAGAAAGAAATAAATGGCATCAATATTGGAATAAAAGAAGTCAAATTATCCTTGTTTGTGGATGATGTGATCTTATATTTAGAAAAACCTAATGGCTCCATAAAGCCTACTAGCAATGATAAACAAAATCAGGAACGTTGGAGGATACAAATTTAACTATGGCAACTGAACAATCTGAAAAAGAAATGAAATACATAACGTTACTCCAAATAGTCACAAATACAATTACTTACCTAGGAATTAACCAAAAAAGTGAAAGATCTCTATAATGAAAACTATAAAACATCATTGAAAAAAATTGAAGACACCAAATAATGAAAAGATATTACATGTTCAGGGATCGGAACAATCTGTATGATTAAAATGTCCATACAACCCAAATCAATCTACAGATTCAATTCAGTGCAATCCCTATCAAAATACCAATGACATTTTTCACAGAAATAGAACAAACAATCCTAAAACTTATATGGAACAACAAAAACCCAGAAAATTCAAAGCTATCCTAAGCAAAAGGAACAAAACTAGAGAAATCATGTCACCTGACTATATTATACCTCAGAGTTATAGTAACAAAACTAGCATAGTTCTGGCATAAAAACAGACACAAAGACCAATTAAATAGAAATCCAAAAGAAAAATTTCCACATACCTACAGTGAACTCATTTTTCAAAAAGTTGCCAAGAACCCACACTAGGGAACAGACAGTCTATTCAATAAAGGGTACTGGGCAAACTGGGTATCCTTTTGCAGAGGAATGAAACTAGACCCGTATTTCTCACCATATACAAAAACCAAATACAAATGAAAGAAAACCTTCGATTTAAGATCTTTGACTATGAAACTACTACAAGAAAAGATTGGAGAAAACCACCTGGACATTTGGATGGACAAACATTTCTTGAGTAATCTCCCACAAGTACAGGCAACCAAAGCAAACATGGATGAATGCAATCACACCAAGTTAAAAAGCTTCTGCATAGCAAAAGATATAATCAAGAAATTGAAGACACACCCCCAAAATGGGAGATAATATTTGCACACTACTCACCTGACATGGGACTAATAACCAGAATGTATAAGCAACTCAAACAAATGTATAGAAAAAAATCTAATAAGCTGATCAAAAAATCAGCTTATTGAATGGCTGATAAGCAAATCAAAAGATTCGAATAGACATTTTTCAAAAGAAGACATACAAATGCCCAACAGGCATATGAAAAGTTGCTCAACATTGTTGATCAATAGAGAAATGCAAATCAAAATTACAATGAGATATACTCACGCCCAGGTTAAAATGGCTTATATCCAAAAGCCATGCAATAACAAATACTGGCAAGGATGTGGAGAAAAGTTAACCCTCATACACTGTTGCTGGGTATGTAGATTAGTACGACAACAATGGAGAACAGTTTGGAGGTTCCTCAAAAAACTAAAACTAGAACTACCATATCATCCAGCAGTCCCACTGCTTGGTATATTCTAAAAAGAAAGGAAATCAGTGTGTTGAAGTGACATCGGCTCTTCCATCTTTGTTGCAAAACTGTTCACAATAGCCAAGATTTAGAAGCAGCCTAGGTGTCAATCGACATATACATGAATAAAGAAAATGTGGTACATGTACACAATGGAGTACTATTCATCTGTAAAAGAGAATGAGATCATGTGATTTGCAACAACATGAATGGAACTGGAGATCATTAAGTTAAGCAAAATAAGCCAGGCACAGAACACAAATGTCACATGTTCTCACTTATTTGTGGGATTTAAAAATCAATGCAACTGTACTCATAGACATTGAGAGTAGAAGGATGGTAACCAGAGGCAGAGAATGGTAGTGAGAGAGTTGGGGAGATATGGAGAAGCTTAATGGGTTCAAGAAAAATAGAAAGAATGAATAAGACATACTATTTGATAGCACAACAGAGTGACTATACTTAATAGTAACATATTTGTACATTTAAAAATAACTAAAATAATACAATTAGATTGTTTGTAACTCAAAGGATAAATACTTGGTTTGGATACCCCATTCTCTATTATGTGATTACATTACATTGCATGCCTGCATTAAAATATATTTTATACCTTATAAACATATATGCATACTACATACAAACAAAAATTCAAAATTTTCTTTAAAAAAAAAGCATTTAGTAGTCTAGGAATACAAATACACCTCCATAACATCGCAGAGCATATTGGTTAAAATAAATGAGAAGCCATCCCATGGAACCTACAAACTACTGATAAATAATGAAGCCATGATTCAAACTAAAGAGAGAGTTCTTGAGTTCATGTTGTCAACTGGCAATTCACAGAATTGGAAACACAGATGACTAATAATTGAGGAAAACCTTTCTCTGCATTATAAAAAGTCATTAAACTCAAAAGAACAATGAAGTGTAAATTAATTGATGGATAAACTAAGCCTTGAGTCCAGAAAAAAAAGACATAAATGTCAGAAAATAATCAAGTATATTGTGAGTAGAGACAATTTTTTTATAAAAGAGAGATCAGAGTGTAAATAATAAGAAGGTAAGATATCAGTAAAATTTAAATCACCATACACGTGAAATACACAGCATACTGTGAGATGAATGAGAGAGATACTAATATGTAGTAATAGTTTGAGTAGAAGGAGAGAGAACTCAAAAGTGTTAGGTCAGAGACAGTACTGGTGGATCAGTGCTGAAAATGAGATAGACGCAGAAAATTAACATGGAAGTAAGAGAAAAAGACTGCTATGTCCATGGTGGCTGCACATGTTCCATAATTTTCCATGCTAGCACACCATAATTCAACTCTGTTTGGGAGGTCTTGACAGAGTCAACCTTATATTGACTCTCTCAGAACATCAGAGCCTAAACTGAAACATCTGAAGATAAATGTTTAACCAGTCTACATAACACTATTCACAGGGTCATGGAATTATGATTTATAACACTTACTACATGATTATGATGACAGTGGCTGCTGCCATCATGCTGGCTGCAGCAGGGAGGCATGGCTGGGGCTGTACCACGGAGCTGGTGGGAGCCCTGCCCCTTCTGAATTGGGACAGGAGCTCCCTGGGTGCCACTGCAGTTGCCCAAATCATGTCTGCAGACCCAGGCCTTCTGTTCTACAGAGGAGGCAAGAGCCCTGCCCTCCTGGGTGAGCCTACAACCACCCAAACTGTGGCTGTGGGTATGAGCCTCTCCGTGCCTTTGGAGGGCAAAGAGCAGGCAGGATCTGCCCTCCTAGATGCAGCTGCAACCACCTGACCTGCTGCTGCAGACCTGAGCCTCCCACTCCACAGAGCGGGCAGGAACGGGGGAAAAGCTGGAACCGCCCTGCTCCCGAGTTGGTGAGGTGGGAGCTCCCGGAATGCAGCTGCGGCCGCTCTTTCAGGCACAAGACTTGGTCATCTTTGCAGCCTGCATCCTTGGGGGCCCTGGAAGAGACCCCCATTGCCTGCTGGCTCAGAGATATCTGCTACTGCTGCCTGGTCTCTCTCCTCTCTGGGCACCTGCTTTGATTTCAGAGCATGTTTGTGGCCGAGCCCCAGGGGTGGGGCCTTGAATGGCAGTGGAAGGCAGAGTCCTGAGCAGAAAGGGGTGGATCTCCGGTTAGGCTCCACCTTCAGGCTAGGGAGGCCTGAAGGCTGGGGCCCAGGCTGCCAGTCCCACGAACTGGAGTTCAGACTAGTGGTGTCTCTTCTGGGCCCACCCATGGCCACCTATGGCTGCCTATGGACCAACTGGCATGTGCTTCCTCTCCTCTAAGGTCCATAGAAGCCCTGGGCTCAGCCAGAGCAGGGCAGAGGACGGTCAGAGGATGAAGAGGGCAGAGAGATGATGGGACTACCAGCTACAGAGAGGAGCTACCCTTTCTGCTGACAGCAGGAGATGACAGAAAAACCAGTTGCAGAGAGGAGCTAGCCTCTCTGCTGAGAGTTGCAGAGATGACCTGCAAGCAGAGAAGAGCTATCCTTTCCAGGGCCTCCTCTCCTCTGAGAGCTTCAGACATTGGGATGACTGGTTGCAGCAAGGAGCTACCCTCCTCTCCAGGGCCTCCTCTCACCGAGAACCGAACGCTTGATGGATGACCTGCTTTCGGAGAGGAGCTACCCACTGCAGGTCTCCTCCGAGCTGTTGTAACACTCAATAGAGCTCATTTTCGTCTTGTTCACCCTTCACTTGTCTGCATACTTCATTCTTACTGGACGAAGGACAAGAACTCATACAAAGGCGCCATGGCCACAGAGGCTTCCGGCCAGAAAACTGACACTCTAAAAATCCCATAACATTTTGGGGTCTCATCTGGGATTTGCAGAGGCATGAGTAAAAGTGAATCTGTTTTCTGCCATTTTTTTTTTTTTGGAGTCTTTAAATCCCTCAATAGTCAAAAATGAAAGAAAAATACCAGGCCTGTGTCAGCCAGTTAAAAGCGATTAGCACAGCTGCCGTGCTTAAGACATGGAGAACAGGCTTGTGGGGGAGGACACTGTCAATCCCCCATCACCCTTGGGTATTGGGAATGTCGTCTTCGTTCCAACCCAGTTTTCCTTCACAGAGGTCTAGCCATCATTTGGGACCAGGAAAAGGTCCTGGGGCAACTGAGGGTATCTGGCCGAGGCTATACCACTGTGTTATCCAAAGGACCCAGGACAAACTCCATTTCCTGACTCCCTGTTAGGGCATCAGCACTAGGACCTCCAGTCTTTCCTATTGTTTCTTTCTTACTTTCTTTTGCGGCTTTCATGGTTCCCATCTCTTATATACAACGTTAATGTATGAAGGATATTGCAAACCAGAGATGTTACTGCATATAATGAACATTTGGTTTAGTCATCAAGAGTATAAAATGGAAGGTTAAGAGTAGCACAGATAAAGCAAAGTGTGCCTTGTTATGTGCGTTGGTATCTGTACACAAGTTTGTGGTGAAAATGTTCTGGTAGTTTACTTGGTTGCCAACTTAGTGCCAAGCACCTTGAAGCACAGAAAAGCATTGCCTCAGAAAGGGAGCTTTCCTGTAAACATGAGGGCAAATGGTCCAAGGTCCCTTATGTACAGGCTTTCTTTGCCTTGCAGGGTAACCGAGACCTTTGGCAACATAATAGGATTGATTCAGCTCTCCTAGTGGCCATCTGGGGAGAGGCTTCATGGGGAAATGCCAGGAAAATAGGGAAGCAAACCCCAGAGGTATTTTCAGCAGAGTAATAACTCCCCTCCATTCCTTTCTATCCAGTCTCTCGTTCAGGCTTGTCACAGCCTAGGAATCCTAATTTTAGACAGGTTCAAGTCTCAACTACCCCTACAACAGATGTCTGGTGAATATGGCCCCATGAAGGTCCAGGTCCCCTTTTCTTTTCAGGACTTAAGGAAAAAAAGGGGGATCTTGGCAGGTTTTCAGAGGGCCCTGATAGGTACATAGAGGTTTTCCAGAACTTAACGCAAGTATTTGTGCTCTCCTGGAAGGAGATGTTACTTTTGAATCAAATGCTGAAATGCAGGCCACTTGAGAAGAGACAGAGAATTTGTGGGATGAGCTTTATATCTACATAGGGCCAGGGAAGGGGAGGATCCTTATTCAATTAGAAGAATAGCAGTACCATTGGAAGACCCTAAATGGGATCCCAATGATGAAATAGGAGAATAGAAGAGGAAACTCTTTCAGGTATGCGTACTGGAGGCCTTGCAAGGGTCTGGGACTAGTCCTCTCAATTGCACCATACTATCCATGGTAGACAAGGGATTGGATGGGAGTCACACTGCCTTCCTGGGGGGTGGCTGGGAGGAAACTTGGCAAAACACACCCCTCTATCCACTCACGTAATAGTGGGATACCTGGTCCTAGGAGATGAGTTTACTACTCAGGCAGCCCCTGATATCAGGAGGAAGTTGCAGAAACAGGCCATAAGACCAAATAGTACTTTGGAGGACCTCCTGAAAGTAGCCACCTTTGTCTTCCACAATAGAATCAGGAGGCCCAAAAGAGAGAAGGAGACATAAGAAAAAGTCAGAGGCTGTAATAGCCACCATGCAGGCTCACAACCTCCAAAGTTCTCAAGAAGTACCTATTGACTACTGCGAATGTGAACCACTGGAGGGCGGACTGTCCCAAGACATGGGTCACCAGGTCCAGGGCCAATCTGCCAAATGGTGCAGCAGGACTGATGGGTCCTGAGGTTTCTTTCTCCCTGGCTCTGGTGATTCAGACTGCTGTTTCCATCCAGGAGCCCGGGTGATTTGGGGGATTGAAGAAAGGAGGGTGGACCTCCTCTTGGACTCAAGTGGGCCTTTCAGTTCTCCTCTCCAATCTAGGCCCCATCCTCTCTTAGCATGAATCTGAGGGGTGTCCTCAAAGCAGTGCAACTTATTAGTTGCCACCTAATTAGAGTAGGTCCCAAATTCATGGGATTCCCTTTCTCTCCCTTGTTTGAGGAGGCTCTGGCCCCACAGCTTCACCCGCTTGTGAATGAGAGGCAACAGAGGAGCGGCCCCTGCTAGTTGCTAGCTGCAATTTGGTGAGGGCCATCTGGGACTAATATAATGGCTTCATACTCCCTCCTGAGGCACCTTTCTGTCTCAAGCTTTGGTTTGAAGCCCTGGAATGGAACACTAGATCTAAGACAGATTACAGTAGGGTCAAGGGCCACAGTACAGGTGAGCATGACTAATTCCTGCTGATTAGACCCTCCTGTTTCATGAATAAAGGTCATGCTTGCATCTGTGGCATAGATAAGGTATGGAGAATTCAAAGGTTACTAATAGCAGGTGGCTTAGGCTCCACTCAGATGAGTACAAGTATTCCTGTCAGTTATGCCTCTTGCCTCATGGCTGAATGTTACACTTGCACCCACAGTTGGCACCTGCACAGGCTGCCAGGACTCAGGGATATAAGGTTGGAAGAAGAAAGACGGACACCTTTTGTTCTCTCTGTCACATACACCAGGTATTCACTGGAAAGAGAGATGAACAAAGAGACCCCTTTATCCCCCCTTTTCAGGTGGGTAACCAACCAATCATTTTCAGCCTGCACTCCTTGAGTGCATCCTAAATCACAGGGCTCCAGGGTCATTAAGACTCCATGGCTTGGGGCAAGAGAACCCAGTAGCCTGGCATACCAGCAAAGGTATAAAAGTTTTTACCATTCAGAGTTTTGGCTTCTCTCTCCCTGTGCAAACTGGTTGCAGGAATGATAAAAATAACTATTCTCTACATCTCCATGGTTCAGTTGGCCATTTTGGCATACCTAAGGTTGGGTAATAAGATATTTAAAAGGACCTTTTAAAAAATGAGCACTACTATTAAAAGTTAGCTTAGTTAAAAGTAGATGTCCATGGATATCCAAGCTATAGGTATATTTAAAAGACCTTTATGTCTTTTCTCTTCATGGATCTTGTTTTTCTGGAAAAAGATTTTCTCAGTCAACTGAATTATTCATTTTTATCTTGCCACTCTTGATGCGCACATGAGGGGTACCAGGATGGCTTCTGATGACCTGGGACTCCTTGGGAAAAACATGAGGTGCCACTGACCCATTTTGGAATAAACATCTGTTTTCCTCTTGGATCTTCAGAGATTAGAGGTGGATGGATCCCTCTCAAAGTCTGTTTTTGTCTTCCAGCTATACCTACTTATTAGGCCTTAGAAACTGCACACATTTTCCTGGCCCTGGTTCTTGAACAGCTACATTCTGGGGCCAGTGATTCAATTAAGAGAGTGGCACATGAAAAATCTTACAACTACTAGATCTTCTGTCTGTGTGTTATGTTTGTGATGTTTATATAAAATAGCTCTAACTGGCTTAAAGAAAAATAAGTGCTTAGATCAAATATTTTGAAAGAAAAATAAACTGTAATGTTTTTTAGTTCATGGCTATCACTCTCATGGAACAGGAATAATGGGAAAGCATGGCCTTACAAAGCTTAGTAGGCCATTGTCTCTGAAGGGAAAGCCTAAAGTGGGCCCTGGTGCCGACTTAAGGTCAGAGTGGTTTGAGACTCTAAGATTGGATCCCAAAGGGGGATCCCCTGGGGGAACCTCTGGACCTCAACCTCTCCAAAAGTGATGCCCTTGGCAGAGGTTATGAGGTCTGGTACTAAACCCTTCTTAGAATTTTCTTTCCCAGTTGCAATACTGTTTGGACACAATATTGTATGGAATCTTGAGTTTACTGGTGAATGGGAAAGCAGGAGGACATTGCATGTGTCCAGGATTTCATGCTGCTGTTCTAAGCAAGGGGCCTGGTGAACATGTGATACTCTCCTTTAGTTCTATTTGGTCTCAGTGTTCTTACGAGTCTAGGGAGATTTGGTCTTTAAAAATCAAACTGCCACGGAAGCTTCTTTATGCAAAATTTTGATTCACAGCCTTAACTGCATTATCTATTAGGGCAAAGAAAATAAAACCAGTGATTTTTAAATAATAAAACCAGTGATTTTAAATAATAACCTTACGAATTTATTCAATATGTTTACACATAGATTTATTTTTAAACGTTTAATTTTTACAAACCTTCGGTAACTTGTTTGAACATTTAGCTTTATCTTATCTAATTTAAAACAATCTTTCAACCCTCTGTACTAGGCAAAAATTTACATTCCCATGCCCAGAGAGATTGCTATCTCCTGGCTGGGGTTCCAATCTATTGGATCTTCGTTTGTGTGTGTGTATACATGTCTAGATGTGTTTATTTGTACACTCATTGTCATTTATTGTGTCTACCAAATTGGCTTATAAGCAAAAGAGTGCTCATAAATGAAGTAAATAAGCCCAAGCAATTTTCAGATTCATATGATTTAGGTAGGACTTTGGTAAATAGACTGGCTTTAAAATTATCAGTAAAATAAAAATAGAAATGTCTTCAAAATGTAGACATGGTCTAAATTATGCAAGTCAGAAATCAGGTTGGCTAAATGCTTTAAGGTCATAAACTACTTTTGACTTTTGAAAATTTTTCGACTTTCCTGCTCTACAGTTTGATAAAGCCTGAGGACATATACCACATTCCTAGCTGTACTGGAAATAGTCAGATCTTATCTACACCTAAGTATGTAACCAAAATAACTTACTATTTCACCAAATTAAAAATTGCTAAGAGCTACCATTAAAACATGTAGTGGAGACTACTGAAAATATTTACATGCAAGGTATATAAGAAAAGTAAAACGTGTCTTTAGTTAAAAAATATAAGAAGGCATGGGAATGTAAATTTTTGCCTAGTACAGAGGGTTGAAAGACTGTTTTAAATTAGATAAGACAAAACTAAATGTTCAAATAAGTTATGGAAGGTTTGTAAAAATTAAACGTTTAAAAAGAAATCTGTGTGTGGACATATTGAATAAATTCATAAGGGTATTATTGGTTTTTCTCCATAAATTGAACATTGGAATAAAAACACAAGGTTTTCTTGAGGCACCGACATGTCTTGAACGAAACTTTGTAAAGGGTTATAAGGTTTATAAGAATCTCACTTCAAGGTCAAACTGATTAAGATTGGATGGATTTTTATGCAGGACAAGAACTTGAACAAAGACGCCACAGTCACAGAAGTTTCTGATCAGAAAATTGACACTCTGATGGTGCCCTAACAATTATGTAATTATTGGTGTGTTTCAACTAACACTCTACTGGTTATAGCAACAGATGAAAAATATGGTAAATTAATTTATAAAAGATCAATGTAAAGTATTATGGCTTCATCTTGTGACTGATTTTAACCCACTTGATTATGTGAGTTATTAGTGATAATAAAATGTTCTCTGAATTCCAGATATTAATGAAAAAGGGAATCTTGTAAAGCAAGCTTATTTCTATCAAAAATAATTCAGTGAGCCGGGTGTTGTGGCCCATGCCTGTAATCCCAGCATTTTGGGGGGCCAAGATTGGCAGATCCCAAGGTCAAGAGATTGAGACTATCCTGGCCAACGTAGTGAAACCCTGTCAACAAAAATTAGCTGGGCATGGTGATACACACTTGTAGTCCCAGCTACTCAGGAGGCGGAGGCAGGAGAATTTCTTGAACCTGGGAGGCAGAGGTTGCAGTGAGCCAAGATCACACCACTGCACTCCAGTCTGGTGACAGAGCGAGACTCCATCTCAAAAAAAAAAAGAAAAAAAAAAAAATTGGTGAAATAGATTACCAACCAATTATGCAATTACACTATTCTGATTCCATTGTAGCATTGTAGTTGGATAAAGAATTAAATTGCTTGAGTGTTTTGTTTATTTGGGGCTTTGTGTATTGAAGTAACTCAATGATTTTTGTTTTCGGTTTTTTGAGACAGAGTCCTGCTCTGGAGTGCAGCAGTGCGATCTCGGCTCACTGCAACCTCTGCCTCGCGGGTTTAAGCAATTCTCCTGCCTCAGCCTCCCAAGTAGCTAGGATTAACAGGCAAGTGCCACCACACCCAGCTAATTTGTATTTTTAGTAGAGATGGAGTTTCCTCTTGTCGGCCAGGCTTGTCTCGAACTCATAACCTTAAGTGATGCACCCACCTTGGCCTCCCAAAGGGTTGGGATTACAGGTGTGAGCCACTGTGCCAGGCCAAAGTAACTCCATATTAATAGCAGTCTGCAGTCAATTTTATTTTTCCAAGAGCTTTTAACTTTGTAGCTACTTTGTAAGTGGCCAGTGGTTGCAAAATGAATACCAACAGAACAGTAAACAACAATAAAAGGAAACCAGGGATTACATCTCACAATATTAGCTAATGTTTTAAACTATAAGCCAGATTATTATTATTTTAAAAAAGTAAATGACATACTTGCAAAAAATTGTGCTTGTTAAATATAATTGCCATCAGAAAAATAAATCTTATAAGGAAAAACAGACTTCAATTCAGAGCACAGGCAATATGCACAGCACCAGAAAGTGATACAAGTATGTGGTGTTCCCCTTATTTAATAGTTAGGCCAGGTAAGGCGCGGTGGCTCACGCCTGTAATTCCAGCACTTTGGGAGGCCGAGGCTGGTGGATCACAAGGTCAGGAGTTCGAGGCCAGCCAGGCCAAGCTGGTGAAACCCCGTCTCTACTCGAAATACAAAAATTAGCCAGGCACGGTGACAGGTGCCTGTAATCCCAGCTATTCGGGAGGCTGAGGCAGGAGAATTGCTTGAACCAGGGAGGCAGAACTTGCAGTGAGCCGAGAATGTGCCACTGCCACTGAACTCTAGCCTGGGCAACAGAGCAAGAATCTATCTCAAAAAAAAAGAAAAAGAAAAAAAACAGGCCAGACTCACTTCTGGTGTTCTTAATATTACAGAGCAATAAATACATAACTTGTAGCTCAATTATTTCTGCACAATCTATGAAATTTCTCTGCAACCGTTTGCTGAAAATATACTGCCAAAGCATAAAGCGGATACTGGGACACTCTGTGGCACAATAAATACCTTATACAGGATAAATAAATAAAATCTGTGAAAAAGAATAAATATCAAAATAATAGTTGATTATGCTTGCAGAGAAGATTAGTTTCAAAAGTGAAAACTTCAATGAAACCAGTTTACTAACATAGATCAAAGACATAGTACCTAGTTGAAGAGAAAGTGCTCAAGAGGAAGGTTTGATAGTATAGTCCAAGGTGATTAGAAAAAAAGTAGAAGTCCTATGTTAGGATTTATGGAAATGGTACAGTTAACTTGAACAATTTAATTTCAACAATATTTCTCTAATGTCTAATTTTTACAAGATCATTTTGGAGACAGTTTAAAGAATACACTGGGGAAGGGGAAAGGCAGGCTGGAGTTGGATAACACGTACTCACATGTAAGTGTATGAGTTTGCATGTATAATTTTATAAAAAGTAAGATTACATTATAATTGTTATTCTGTAAATACCTGCTTTAACTCATCTGTATATTGTGAAGTAAATATTAAGTCAAGATGGACTTGGGAATTTTTATAAAGTCTCACTCTCTACTACTCTCAACACAGAATAATGATAGATAAAAGATTCTCAAATCATTTAAAATTCACTCATAATTAAACATTAGGTAACCATCTCCATGGACCGGCAATTAAGCAGTAAAATCAGTAATAAACGAAGACTTGAACAAGGGTCTTTCTAGGCTCCAGGAACAAAACCAAGCAAAGACGGCTCTGATTCTTGTTTCAAAAGGGCAATAGCATACCTGATAAAGGCCCTACATCAAGAGCAAGATCCCACCAACACACTCACTGAGGATCCCCACTCACAGGGGTATCCCACTCATAAATTAAGATTACAAAAAATTTCACCTGCAACGTGGAGCCTCAGCCAATAACGCACTCTTACCTAGGGTGATGGGTGTAAGCAGAAACAGCCAAGCAAGCAGGTTGGGTCAAGTTGCTTATGATTTGCTCATAAGGTGAGAACTCTTAGCTGTGAACATAAAACCTGGTTCTGAAACAATAACCCAAGTGGACAATGTAATTATGACTCTCAAATGATCAAAGATGGAGGATTGGGCTCACAAAAGGAAAACACATTCACACATGCACACATATTAACCTTGAGATTTTAAAACTATTATAAAAACTGAGCTTATTAACTAAAAATCACAACTGATTACTGAAATTGAGCCAGACTACTAATGAAAATGTCAAAATCTGATCTTAACAGATGGGAGTCTTTTACATTTAAAAAACATGGACAAAAAAGAACGATTTGCAAAAAAGTAAAAATTGAATAAGCCTATTAAAAATCTTCAAGGAGCAGGGCTTAATACCTAGGCAATGGTTTGATAGGTGCAGCAAACCACCATGGCACATGCTTACCTTTGTAACAAACCTGCATGTCCTGCACTTGTAACCTGGAACTTTAAATAAAATTAAATCAAATTTTAAAAGATTTTCAAGGAGGTATAAGAAGGCATAAACATTATTAAGTAGTAATGTACATATGCAATGCAATTTCTATCAAAAATCTCAGCTGCCTTTTGTAGAAATTGAGAAGCTGGCCCCAACATTAATATGGAAGTCCAAAGGACCCAGAATAGTCAAAATTATTTTGAAAAATAAGAACAAAGTTGGAGGATTCCTTATTTTCTAATCCTCATTTTCTCATTTCCCTATTCTTCATGACAAGTTATACTATTAAAGACAATGTGGTCCTGGCATAAAGATATATATGTGTGTGTGTGTGTGTGTGTGTGTGTGTGTGTGTGTGTGTATGTGTATGTGTATATATATATACGCACACACACCAATGTATAGAATTGAGAGTTCAGAAATAAACCCCTACATTTAATACCAATTACTTTTTAACAAGGTTCCCAAGACCACTCAATCAGTAAAGAATAGGCTTTTCAACCAATGGTGTTGGGACAATGGGTTATCCACATGCATAACAATGAAGCTGGACATCAACCTCAAACCATACACAAAAGTTAACTAAAAATGGATCAACGGCCCAAATATGTGAGATAAAACTATAAAATCTTTATAAAAAATGTAGATGCAAATGTTCTTGATCTTGGACTCAGCAATGGCTTTTAGATATGACATGAAAATGCAGATAACAGAAGGAAAAACAGATAAATTGTACTTAATCAAAATTTAAAATAGTTATGCTGAAAATAATATTAAGATATTGAAAAGACAACCTACTGCAAAGGAAAAAGTATTTGCAAATTATATATCTGATAAGGAACTCACATCCACAATATATGAAATACATTTATAATTAAAAAATAAAAAGCCAATTAAACTAAAAATGGGAAAATGATTATTTAGAACTCAGCTACGACTGGAATGCAATTTATCAATATTGTGGGGTGATGTGAAACATTTCTTAGAAAAATATATAACATTGCATATATTAATCTTTCACCTTAACATTATTAAGGAGCATATAATTATATTTACTATTCCACAAGTTGCTGCCCATACAGACACAAAGTCCTTTTTTTCTTAGTTTTGTTACTTCTCTATAAATTTACTGTTCTTTCTTGAATAGCCTATATAAGCTGGAATTCAAAGTTACCTTTCTGAGCACTACTTATTCTCTGGGTGTCTTCTGTGTATATATAAAATGTACATATTATTAAACTTATGTTTTTTTTTTCTCTAGTCAATGTGTCTTTTGTCACCGGAACCCATTCCCGCTAAAAGTCTGTGGGGGTTGTTTTTCCCCTAGAAATATTCACATTACAAATGAAGAACACTTTGATATTAATTAGCTGAGCATATAGAGAAGTTAATTTGAAAAGGAAGAATACTGCCAAAGACAGTAAAAGGAATTAAAAATACGAACAAAGTATAAATGAACAGAGAAATAATCATTCAAGGGAGAGGATCAACAAAACCAAAAGACGGAGTTTAGAAAATATCAATTAAATTTTCAAGATTTTGTATGATTAATTATGATAGACATAAGAGTCACAACCAGTAAGTATCATAAATAAAAAGGGGGAAAACTATAGATACCTTAGAGATTACTAAAGAAAGAAAGAAAAAATTTTTAAAACCTTATACCAATACACTTGAAAACTACATGATTAGGATGATATACCTTACCAAAAGTGACTTAAGATGAAACAGAAATCGTCAATGGTTTAAAACAAAGAAATAGAATCAATATTTTAAAATGTTTCTACAAAGAATACAGCATGCTCGGTTGGCTTTATAGGAGAGCTTAATCAAATATTTAAACACCATGTTAAGCAACCTCTTCTAGATAATCAAAAATAAGGAGCTATTTCTAACTCATTTTATGAGACTAGCATAACTTCGATATCAAAGCCAGATAAGGAGGAAAAAAGAAAGAAAATTGTGTCAAAAACTTCTAGTTGTCCATCAGTATCTTCTCTTCTTCTCATGACAACAGAACTCCCAAGCCTTAGCTGGGCACATGACTTCCTAGATGGCAACTACATTTCTTTCTTTCTTTCTTTCTTTCTTTCTTTCTTTCTTTCTTTCTTT
>NC_045445.1:60634490-60735719 GCF_002776525.5 Piliocolobus tephrosceles | reverse complement strand
TTCTTTCTTTCTTTCTTTCTTTCTTTCTTTCTTTCTTTCTTTCTTTCCTTTCTTAATTATACTTTAAGTTCTAGGGTGCATGTGCACAACTTGCAGGTTTGTTACATATATATACGTGTGCCATGTTGGTGTGTTGCACCCATTAACTCGTCATTTACATTAGGTATATCTTCTAATGCTATCCTTCCCCACTCCCCCCACCCCATGACAGGCCCCGGTGTGTGATGTTCTCCTTCCTTTGTCCAAGTGTTCTTGTTTCTTGTTCCTCCCTTGCAGCTAGGTGTGGCTACATGACTAATTTCTGGTTAATGACACATGAACAGGGGTTTTTTGTGTCACCTCCAGGTAGTGACCTAAAAAAAGGGGCATGGATTCATTTTTTCTCCTTTTTTACAGACTGGAATGTGGATAGGATAGCAAGAACTACAAGAGACAGTTTGGTTCCAAAGAGGGAAGCTGTGTTTTGATATGGTACAGCAAAGCTATCAACTCAGATCACCTACATCTGTACTACTAAGCTGGAGAAAAAAGAATCTCTATTATATTTCATTTAAACCACTATCTTTTCTGGCGATATTTGTTACAGTATATTATATTGTATCCTATCCATTACATTTATAGGTGAAAGTAACCAACAACACAGATACAAAGAATCTTAAATTACAGGGGAATGAAATCCAGCAAAAGATATATAAAAAAAAAGTACTCCATTACGACTAATTTGAGTTTAACACAGGAAGATGAACTTTTTTTTGTATGTGGTATGTGTATGAGCTAACTGTTAAACGTAGCCACTGTTAAGAATTAAATTATATAACATGTTTAAGTAATATTTTTTATTTCAAAAGGTTTTGGGGGAACAGGTGGTGTTTGGTTACATGAGTAAGATCTTTAGTGGTGATTTCTGAGATTTTGGTGCACCCATTATTCAAGCAGCGTATGCTGTACCCAGTGTGTAGTCCTTTATTCCTCACCCCTCCCACACTTTCTACCCAGTCCCTAAAGTCTATTGTATCATTCTTATGCCTTTGTGTCCTCACAGCTTAGCTCCCACTTATGACTGAGAACATACAATGTTGGGATTTACGTTCTGTTACTTCACTTAGAATAATAGTCTCAATTCCATCCAGGTTGCTGCAAATGCAAATGCCATTATTTCCTTCGTTTTTATGACTGAGTAGTATTCCATGGTATACATATATATCACATTTTCTTTATCCATTCATTAATTGATGGACATTTGGACTGGTTCCATAGTTTTGAAATTGCAAATTGTGCTGCTATAAACATGTTTCTGCAAGTATCTTCTTTGTATAATGATTTATTTTCCTCTGGGTAGATATCTAGCAATGAGATTGCTGTATCAAACAGTAGATTTACTTTTAGTTCTTTAAGGAATCTCCACACTGCTTTCCATAGTGGTTGGACTAGTTTATATTTCCATCAACAGTGTAAAAGTGTTCCATTTTTACTACATCTACGCCAACATCTATTATTTTTTGAATTTTTGATTATGACCATTCTTGCAGGAGTGAGATGGTGTTGCATTGTGGCTTTGATTTGCATTTTTCTGATAATTAGTGATGTGGAGCATTTTTCCATGTGCTTGTTTGCCATCTGTATATCTTCTTTTGAGACTTGTTTGTTCATATCCTTAGCACACTTTGTGATGGGATTGTTTGTTTTGTTTTTTCATGCTGATTTGAGTTCTTTGTAGATTATGAATATTAGTACTTTGTCAGATGTATAGAATGTAAAGATTTCCTCCCATTCTGTGGGTTGTCTGTTAACTCTGCTGCTTATTTCTTTTGCTGTGCAGAAGCTTTTTACTTTAATTAAGTCCCACTATTTGTCTTTGTTTCTGTTGCATTTGCTTTTAGGTCATGAAGTCTTCGCCTAAGCCAATGTCTAGAAGGGTTTTTCTGATGTTATCTTCTAGAATGTTTATAGTTTCAAGTCTTAAATTTAGGTATTTGATCCATTTTGAGTTGATTTTTGTATAAGGTGAGAGATGAGGATCCAGTTTCATTCTTCTACACGTGGCTGACTTGGCAAAATTTCACAGCACCATTTGTTGAATAGGGTGTCTGTTCCCCACTTTATGTATTTGTTTGCTTTGTTGAAGATCAGTTGGCTCTAAGTATTTGGCTTTATTTCTGGGTTCTCTATTCTGTTCTGTTCTTCTATGTACCTATTTTTCATACCAGTACCATGCTGTTTTGGTGACTATGGCCTTATAGCATAGTTTGAAGTTGAGTAATGTGATGCCTCCAGATTTGTTCTTTTTCCTTACTGTGTCTTTGCCTATGTGGGCTCTATTTTCATTCCATATGAATTTTAGGATTTTTTTTTTCTAGTTTGGTGAGGAATGGTGGTGGTATTTTGATGAAAATTGCATAGAATTTGTAGGTTGCTTTTGGCAATATGGTCATTTTCACAATATTGACTCTACCCATACATGAGCATGGGATGTGTTTCCATTTGTTTGTGTCATCTATGATTTTTTCAGCAGTATTTTGTAGTTTTACTTGTAGTGGTATTTTACCACCTTAAGTATATTCCTAAGGTTATTTTTTTTGCAGCTCTTTTAAAAGGGCTTGAGTTATTAATTTGATTCTCAACTTGGACTCTGTTGGTGTACAGCAGAGCTACTGATTTGTGTACATTAATTTTGTGTTCTGAAACTTTGCTGAATTTATTTACCTGCTTTAGGAGCATTTTTGATGAGTCTTTAGGGTTTTCTAGGTATATTGTCATATTATCAACAAACTGTGACAGTTTCACTTTCTCTTTACCAACTTGGATGCCTTTTATTTCTTTATTTTGTCTGTTTGCTCTGACTAGGTCTTCCAGTACTATGTTGAATAGAAGTGGTAAAAGTGGGCATACTTGTCTTGTTCCACTTCTCAGGGGGAATGCTTTCAACATTTCCCCATTGAGTATAATGTTGGCTGTGGGTTTGTCATAGGCGGTTTTTATTACCTTAAGTTATGTCTTTTTTATGCCAATTTTGATGAGGGTTTTAATCATAAAGGGATGCAGGATTTTGTCACATGCTTTTCTGCATTTATATATATTATGTGATTTTTGTTTTTAATTCCATTTATGTGGTGCATCACATTCATTGACTTTTGAGTGTTAAACCATCCCTGCATCCCTGGTATGAAACCTACTTGATTATTGTGAATTATCTTTTTGATATGATGTTGGATTCCATAAGCTAGTATTTTGTTGAGAATTTTTGCATCTACGTTCTTCAGGGATATTGGTCTGTAGTCTCCTGTTTTTGTAATGTCCTTTATTAAGGTGATACTGTCTTCATAGAAGTATTTGGCGAGGATTTCCACTTTCTCTGTCTTTTGTAGTAGTGTCAATAGGATTGGTACCAATTCTTCTTTGAATGTCTGACAGAATGCAACTGTAGGTCTGTCTGTTCCTGGCTTTTTTGTTGTTGGCAATTGTTGTTTGTTACCATTTCAATTTCACTGCTTGTTATCTGTCTGTTCTGAGTTTCTATATATTCCTGGTTTAATCTAAGAGGGTTGCATATTTCCAGAAATTTATCCATCTCCTCTAGGTTTTCTAGTTTATGCATGTAAAGATGTTCATAGTAGCCTTGAATAATCTTTTGTATTTCTGTGTTATCAGTAGTAGCATCTCCCGTTTCATTTATAATTGAGCTTATTTGGGTCTTCTCTCTTTTTTTCTTGGTTATTCTTGCTAAATGTCTATCAGTTTTATTTATCTTTTCAACAAATTGGCTTTTTGTTTCATTTATCTTTTGTATTTTTGTTTGTTTCAATTTCATTTATATCTGCTCTGATTTTTAATATTTCTTTTTTTCTGCTGGTTTAAATTTGAAT
Organism: Piliocolobus tephrosceles; assembly: GCF_002776525.5. Classification (NCBI taxonomy): domain Eukaryota; kingdom Metazoa; phylum Chordata; class Mammalia; order Primates; family Cercopithecidae; genus Piliocolobus; species Piliocolobus tephrosceles. The sequence goes on along the minus strand of NC_045445.1, from coordinate 60,731,856 downwards.
TGTTTTTGTTTCTCCAGTTCCATGAGGTATGACCTTAGATTGTCTATGTGTACTCTTTTAGACTTTTTGATGCAGGCATTTAATGCTATGAACTTTTCTCTTAGCATAGCATTTTCTGTATTCCAGAGTTCTTGATAGGTTTTGTCACTATTATTGTTTGGCTCAAATAATTTTTTAATTTCCATCTTAATTTCATTATTGACCCAATGGTCATTCAGGAGCAGGTTGTTTAACTTCCATGTATTTACATGGTTTTGAGGGTTCCTTTTGGAGTTGATTTCCAATTTTATTCCACTGTGGTCTGAGAGAGTACTTGATGTAATTTCAATTTTCTTAAATTTACTGAGACTTGTTTTTTGATCTATCACATGGTCTACCCTGGAGAATATTCTATGTGCTGATAAATAAAATGTATATTCTACAGTTGTTGGGTAGAATGTTCTTTAAGTATCTTTTTAGCCGATTTGTTGTAGGGTATAGTTTAAGTCCATTATTTCTTTGTTGATTTTCTGTCTTGATGACCCATCTATTGCTGTCAGTGGAGTATTAGATTCCTCCACTATTATCGTGTTGCCATCTTTTTCATTTCTTAGGTCTAGTAGTAATTGCTTTGTAAATTTGGAAGCTCCAGTATTATATATATGTGTGTGTATATATATATATGATTGTAATATTTTCCTGTTGGACTAGTACTTTCCTTTTATCATTATATAATGTCCCTCTTTGTCTTTTTTAATTGCTCATGCTTTGAAGTTTGTTTTGCTGATACAAGGATAGCTACTCCTGCCTGGTTTTGGTGTCTTTTTGCATGGAGTATTTTTTTTCACCCTTTACTTTAAGTTTATATGAGTCCTTATGTGTTAGGTGAGTCTCTTGAAGACAGCAGAAACTTGGTTGGTGAATTCTTATCCACTCTGCTATTCTGTATCTTTTAAGGGGAGCATTTAGGCCATTTATATTCAATGTTAGTATTGAGATGTGAGGTACTAATTCCATTCATTGTATTATTTATTGCCTGAATACGTTGTTGGTTTTTTTTCACTGTGTTACTGTTACATAGGTCCTATAAGAGTTATGCTTTAAGGAAGTTCTAATTTGGTTTATTTTGAGGATTTGTCTCAAGATTTAGAGCTCCTTTTAGCATTTTTTATAGTGCTGGGTTGGTAGCGGAGAATTCTATCAGCATTTGTTTGTCTGGAAGACTGTGTCTTTCCTTCATGTATGAAACTTAGTTTCACTGGATACAAATTCTTGACTGATAATTGTTTTGTTTCAGAAGGCTCAAAATAGGACCCCAATTCTAGCTTGTAGGGGTTCTGCTGAGAAATCTGCTGTTAGTCTGATAGGATTTTTTTTACAGGTTGCTTGATACTTTTGCCTCACAGATCTTAAGATTCTTTCCTTCTTCTTGGCTTTAGATAACCTGACAACTATGTGCCTAGGACACAATCTTTTTGAGATCAATTTCTCATCAATTTCTCAGATGTTCTTTGAGTTTCTTATATTTGGATGTTTAGATCTCTAGCAAGGCTGCGGAAGTTTTCTTTGATTATTCCCTCAAATATGTTTTCCAAACTTTTAGATTTCTCTTTTTCCTCAGGAACACAAATTATTCTTAGGTTTGGATGCTTAACATAGTCCCAAACTTGGAGGCTTTGTTCATTTTTTAAAATTATTTTGTTTTGATGGATTGGACTAATTCAAAAGCCTTATCTTTGAGCCCTGAAGTTTTTTCTTCACCTTGCTTGATTCTATTTTTTAGACTTTCCAGTGCATTATGCATTTATCTAAGTGTGTCCTTGATTTCCAGGAGCTGTGATTGGTTTTTATTTATGCTATCTATTTCACCGAAGATTTTTTCTTTCATATCCTGTATCATGTTTTTGGTTTCTTTAAGTTGGACTTCACCTTTCTCTGGTGCCTCCTTGATTAGCTTAATAATCAACCTTCTGAATTCTTTTTCTGGCAATTCAGAGATTTCATCTTCATTTGGATCCATTGCTGGTGAGCTGGTGTGATCACTGGGCATGTTAAAGAACCCTGTTTTGTCATATTACCAGAATTGTTTTTCTGGTTTCTTCTCACTTGGGTAGACTATGTCGGAAGGAAGATCTGGGACTCAAGAGCTGCTGTTCAGACTATTTTGTTCCATAGAGTGCTCCCTTACTGTGGTGCTCTCCCACTTCCCCTAGGGAAGGGACTTCCTGAGAGCCAAACTGCAGTGATCATTTTTGCTCTTCCGGGTCTAGCCACCCAGCGGAGCTACTAGGATCTGGGCTGGTACTGGGGGGTGTCTACAAAGAGTCCTGTGATGTGATCTGTCTTCAGGTCTGTCAGCCATGGATACCAGCACCTGCTCTGGTGGAGGTAGCAGGGGAGTGAAGTGGGCTCTGTGAAGGTCCTTGGTTGTATTATTGTTTAGTTTGTCAGTTGTATTGGTTGACCTCCAGCTAGGAGGTGGCACTTTCAAGAGTGCATCAGCTATGGCACAACAGAGAGGATGTAAACTGGCCCTGGGGTCACCTGGTTAAGTATTCTGGTTTCTCAGAGAGTGGGAGGGGTCATTCAGTTTCCAAGAGTTTATGTCCTTTGTCTTCAGCAACCAGGGCAGGCAGAGAAAGACCACCAGGTGGGGGCAGGAATAAGCATGCCTGAGCTCAGATTTGCCTTAGGCAGAGCTTGCTGTGGCTGCTGTGGGGAATGGGGTATGGTTCCCAGGACATTGGAGTTACGTTCCTACAAGGATTATGCCTCCCTCTGCTGAGTCATATAGGTTGCCAGGGAAGTGGCAGAAAGCCAGCAGTCACAGGCCTCACTCGTTTCCCATGCAGCCCACAGTCTTAAAGTCTCACTCCCACTGTGCCCCTGCCAACAGCATGGAGTCTATTTCCAGGTAGCCAGTGGCCAGAACTTGGGACTTGCCCAGACCACTGGCCTCCATGCTGAGAAAGGGTAGGCAGACTCACAGTTTTTCAGCATCTCAGGGAGCCTGCAGTGGCTATCCAGTTCCTTCAAAGGATCTGTGGGTTCTCTTAGCTTTCCTGGTATGTTTCTGTGGTAGTTCTTGGATATAAAGTTGGTTTAATATAAAGAAAGCAATTAATGTAAATTAATTGATAAAATAATAATCTGATATATCTGATAAAATAATAATCTGAATATATCCAGAAAAGTTATTTGATAAAACTTAACATTCATTCATGCTAAAAACTCTCAGGAGATTATTACTAGAAAACTGTTAATCTTGTAAAGGGTATCTCCTAAAATAAATTAGAGAAAATGTCATACTTGATGAAATTTTGAAACTTTATGATAAAGAACAAAGGTTGTCAGCCATTACTGATAATGTTTTAACATTGTAGTAGACATAATAACCATAAAAGTAAGATAGGGAAAAGAAATCACATATATATGAATTGTAAAGAAAAGAAAAGAATTGTTGGCAAATAATACAATTGGCAATGGAGAAAACTCAAATACATAAACAAATGATTAAATGCATGACAGAGTTCAGAAAGTTTGTTGGGCACATAATCAACAGCCAAAAGTCAATTGCATTTCTATTTTTAAAAAATAATCAACAAATTTAAATAAATGATAAATTGTATAATTGCAACCAAAATGAGAAGTATTTACAAATAAATCTAATAAAAAATGTCTTAGTCTTAATATGGAAAATTGTAACTTTTTTTAAAGACATGTAAAAAGCCCTAAGTAAATGAATAGGAAAATTCAATATTTTAAAGATGCCAACTCTCCAAATTTATAATTAGATTCAGCACAGTACTAATTAAAATTCCAAAGCTTTTTATGGAATTTGACTTGCTAATTTTAAAAATGTCATACAGAAAAAGCAAATGCCCAACTAACATTGCTTCTTTTTGAAGAAGATAGATAAATTGCTCTCCCACATAATAAGTCTTATTGTAAATGTTAAGTTTTAAGATTGCATGAAATTTGTTCAGGGAAGGGAATTTGTTCAGGGATAAAATAGGAGAATGAAGATATTTAAATGTAATCCTCATGTCTATGGAACTTGATTTATGAAAGAGCAAACATTGCAGGCCTTTAGGTAAAGGATACACTCTTCAGTAAATAGTGATGGAACAATTGGTTACATATACATGGAAGAAAATAGTACGCTTTCCTTACACTTGGTACAAAAGTCATTTTCAGATAAATTAAAAACTTAAATGGGTAAGTCAAAACAGTTAAATTTAAAAGGATAAAAAAGACTGAGGAACTGGTCCAAATTAAGGTAACTAAAGGAAGGTGGCAACTGAATGCAACACATGACACAGGATTTCTTTTTTGTAATAAAGGACATCCTTGGGTCAACGGATGAAATCTCTAATTTTGACAATAGTACGGAAAAAATGTTAATTTCTTTTTTTTTGATAATTGTGTTTATATAATAGGAGGAATTTGTTTTTAGGAAACTCACACTAAAGCATTTAAGGACAAAGGTATAACATGTCCGTAATCAACTCCCAAACAGTTCCGGAAGCAATAACACACATATAGACATACATACAACACACATATACACACAGAGAAAAGCATAGAATATAAAATAAATGTAAACGTTAAGTGGTGAGTATTGGGGAATGGGTAAAGGGATAAAGTAAATCTTTGTAGTATTTTTGTGACTTTTCTATAAGTATAAAATTACATCAAAATAAAATTTAAAAAGCAAGGCAATATAAAATAATGTGCTTATTATCTCAATAAAGAGATTGAGATGGATTTTAAAAATAAACACAAAGCATAAAATGTAAATGAAAACTTTTAGAAATAAGACTATTAATATTAAAAACATTTTTCCATTAAAAAGAAAGCAAAAAGACATTATACAAACTGGAACTAGATATTTACAACATATGTAATAAGAAGAGATTAGTCACAGATCAGATAGTCGTAGATGTATGGCATTATTGCTGAGGCCTCTATTCTGTTACATTGTTCTATATATCGATTTTGGTACCAGTACCATGTTGTTTTGGTTACTGCAGCCTTGTAGTATAGTTTGAAGTCATGTAGTGTGATGCCTCCAGCTTTATTCTTTTTGCTTAGGATTGTCTTGGCTATATGGGCTCTTTTTTGGTTCCATATGAAATTTAAAGTGTTTTTTTCTAATTCTGTGAAGAAAGCCAGTGGTAGCTTAATGGGGATAGCAAAATGTCCATCAGTGATAGACCGGATAAAGAAAATGTGGCACATATACACCATGGAATACTATGCAGCCATATAAAGGATGCATTCATGTCCTTTTCAGGGACATGCATGAAGCTGGAAACCATATTTCTCAGCAAACCAGAACAGGAACAGAAAACCAAACACTTCATGTTCTCACTCATAAGTGGGAGTTGAACAATGAGAACACAGGGACTCAGGGAGGGGAACATCACACACCGGGGCCTGTTGGGGGGTTGGGGGCTGGGGGAGGGATAGCATTAGGAGAAATACCTAATGTAGATGACGGGTTGATGGGTGCAGCAAACCAAAATGGCACGTATATACCTATGTAACGAACCTGCACATTCTGCCCGTGTTTCCCAGAACTTAAAGTATAATAATAATAATAATAAAAAAGACTGCAAAGAAAATACGAATGGGGAAAGTATAATAAGACTTTATCAAAGTCTTCTTTCTGTATAAGGGTAGCAAAAATCATCTGAAATTAAATCTGAGGAAAAAGTGAAAAAAAAAGATCAGTATCTAGAACATATTAAAATACTACAAACTAATAAGGAAATAAAAACTAATTCCATAGAAATTTGGACAAAAGACATGAAGAGGCATTTCACACTACAGAAGACCAAACTGGCCAAAATGTGAGATATTTAACATTCTTAGTAATCTTGGAGAATGCAAAATGAAATTACAATTAGGCCGGGCACAGTGGCTCACACCTTTAATTCCAGCACTTTGGGAAACCGAGGCAGGCAGATCACTTGAGGTCAGGAGTTTGAAACCAGCCTGACCAACATGGTGAAACCCTGTCTCTACCAAAAAAACCCACAAAAATTAGCCAGGCATGATGCCATGTGCCTGTAGTCCCAGTTACTCCAGAGGCTAAAGTGGGAGAATCGCTTGAACCCAGGAGGCGGATGTTGCGTTGAGCCGAGATCAGCCATTGTACTCCAGCCTGGGCGACAAAGTGAGACCCCATCTCAAAACAAAAAAACCCACCCCTCCCGAAACAAAATAAAATGAAATTACAATTAAATGCAATTTTACGTTTATTAAATATATATTTTAAAAAGTAAATAAAATAAAGTTAGAATGCGGACAAACAGGAAGTAAAAACTTCTATTGTAAACAGTTTGAAATTGCCTAGTCAAATGGGGCATGTGGAAGCCTTATGATCCAGCAATCACATTCCTAGTTATTTGCCCCAGAACTTTTACATACGTATATTAGTATATATACATGTATTCATAGAAATACTATTCATAATAGTGAAGAAGTGGAAGCAAGAATAGAAAAAACACATTCTATTAAATCATGCATTAAAGATTTCTATGAATTCCATATATATTATGCCACAGAAGTGCTCTTTATTTCCAAAGAGTCAATTTTTGTAAATTATTCTCTGACCATAAAAATGTAATTATAAGTAAGAAAACAAATATACAGTCTAATATATACGTATATATTAAAATATATACATATATATTTGAATCTCATACATAATTAACTCAAGTGTTAAAAAAGGAAGTCATTAAGTATTTAGAACTGAGTTATGACTGAAATACAACTTATTAATGTTGTGGGATGATGCAAAATACTAGAAAATATATATCATTGAATATATTAATTATGAGCAATATGCTATTAAAGGAAAAGAGATGAGTGTTTAATTTGAGGCTAGTAAGGCATGAGAGTAAACCTCCCCAAAATAAAGGGAAGAAATGTTAAGGACAGAAATTAGTGATACAGAAATAAAAAGCAATGGCATTAATCAATAAAACAAATAATAATAGAATATACAAGTGTCTTCCAATACTGACAGCAAGTAAAGTTTTCACAAATGCAAAATATTTTAGGCAAGAAAAGGTAACATGACTATATATAGTGTAGAGATCTTTCAAATTCTTGAGAACATTAAACTAATACCAATAAATTTGTAATGGGTTTATAGCAAATCATAAAAATTGTGTGAGGCATGGATAGGCATTTCACAGAACTGGAATAAAGAAACATTGATGAAATTAAATTAGTTCTCAAATATCCCCTCGAGCAAATACCGTATCAAGGTGGTTTTATACAAAGTTTTATCAATTTCCATAAAACAGATAATATCTTATACAAATTATTTAGAAACTGAAAAAATGATGTAAAATCATTCCACTTTACAAGGTAAAGGTAAGAATTTGCAAAACAAACAAATGCTTGTTCCTTTGTAAGCATTTTATTTTATTAAAGTATTGCTTGCAAACAGTAAAATATATAGTTCTCAACTGTACACTTGGTAAGTTTTGATAAATGTATATACCTGGATAATCAACTCTTAAATCAAGTTCTGGAACATTTCCGTCACCTCCAAAATGCTCCCTCATGGTTTTTGAAAACAACCTATTTTGTTGGTGGCAATCATGGTTTTGATTTTATTATCATAAAAATAATTTATACAACTGTTTCTTTTTTCATTCCTTATTGCACTGGCTAGGACTCCAGAACAGTGTTTGTAGTAACCAGCCTCCAAAATGATTCTGCATGCCTCCCTTTCTCCTGGACCCTTGCATACTCCTTTCCCACATGGTATCAGGGTTTGGCTGTGTAACCAATAGAATACAATATAAGTTATGACATCCACTTGGAGATTTACAGAAGACTGCAGCTTTCATCTTGGGCCCTCTTTTTTTTCTTGAATCACATGCTTTGAAGGGGGCCACTTGTCAAGTCCTGAGGAGACTCAGGACTAGACAGCAAGGAACTGAGACCTGCCAACAACCATCCAAGTGAATTTGGGAGTGAATACTCCAGTCTCAGTTGAAGCTTCAGATGACAACAGACCTCACTGACAGCTCAACTGCAACCTTTTTATCTCAGAAAAGAAACTCTAAATATTTTACTGTTAATTGTAGTAATTTTTGTACTTTGATTTGTTTTGTAGACCTTTTTAAGATTAAAGTTTCCTTCTATTACTAGCTTTCTTAAAGGTGTTTTAAAAAATCATGAATGGGTGTCAAATTTTATCAGATTTTTTTGCCATATATTGAGATGTTTATATGATTTATCTCATGAAACCAATTACAATGGATTTATTTTCAAATATGAAACCAACTTTTCATTCCTTAAATAAACTTAATATTGTCATAATTTATAATTATTTCATGTTACTGTGTCACATAAACTGTAATGTGGTCCCCATGATGCCCACCTCCTAGTGTTCATACCGTTGTATAGTCAATCCCTTCCTCTTGTTTTGGCGGGATAGATTATTTGATTCTAAACAATAGAATGTGGCAAAGGTGATGGAATGTTACTCCGGTAATTATAAGTTTCTCTCTTCCTAGTCAACTAAGTTTCTGATTTGTCATCTTTGAAGAAGCAAGTTCCAGTGTTGTAAGAGAGACTGTAGAGGAGACCAGGTACCTTCTAAGAGCTGACAGTGTCTCTGGCCAACAGCCAGCAAAAAGCTAAAACCCTCAGTCTTACAACTGCAAGAAAACAAATGCTTCCAATGATCTGAGTAAGTTTGGATGTGAATCTTCCACCAGTTGAGTCTCAAGAAGAGAATGCAGCCCAGGCCAACACACTGATATTGGCTTTGCAGAGGAGCCAGTTTAGCCATGTCTAGATTCCTGGCCCACAGATACTGATAGAAAATAAGTGTATGTAGTTTTAAGTCTGTAAGTGTGAGAATTTGTTAGAGCAATAGAAAAGTAACACAATTACTGTATTTAATATGTTACTACTTTGGGGATTGTTGCATCTATGTTTATGAGGAAGAGTGGTCTGGTATTTTTGTTGTTTATAATGTCATTTTCTGGTTTTGATATACAGGTTTGGATGGCCTTTCAAATGGAGTTGGAAGGTGTTTCTTTTTCTATTTCTTGGAAGAGTTTACATAAAATTATTGTTAATTATTTCTTAAGTAGTTGGAAAAATTCATTGCTGTTGCCACTTCAGTCTTGATTTTTCTGTAGTAAGGATTTTTATTACAGATTCAATTACTTTAATAAACGTGTTACTCCCCAGATTTTCTTTTTCTTCTTATATTGGTTTTAGTGAGTACAGTTTTGAAAAGAACATCTTATTTCATCTGAATTTTAAAATACATTGGCACAAGAGTGTTAATATTCTCACATTACTTTTGAAATATCTGTGGGCTCTATAGTTATGTTCCCCTTTTCATTTTTGACTTCTGTGTTTTCTCTTTTTTATTGATCAGTCTTACTAGGGATTAATTATTGTATTAGTCTTCTCTAAAAATAGTTGTACATGCTTATTTTCTCTATTGTAATGTCATTTTATGTTCCATTAGCTTCTCTTCTTATTTTTTTCTTCCTTTTTACTTTCTTCAGGTTTCATTTTCCATTCATTTTCTAAATTATTGAGCTAGATGCTCAAATCATTAATTTTACAGCATTTCCTTTTATTTAATGAATATAGTTAAGGTTATTAATTTTTACCTCAAGCATGGCATGGTTTTAGCTGCATTTCACAGATTTGAATGTTGCTATTTCCATTTCATTCATTCTAAAGCATTTTCTGATTTCCAATGAGATTTCTTCTTTTACCCATAGCTTACTTAGAGGTGTGTGGCTTTCTTTTTATGTAATTATGTGTTTTCTAGTCATCTTTTGCATTCCATTATGGCCAGTCAGCATGTTCATTATGATTTCAAGCTTTTGAATTTGTTAAGACATGCTTAATGGTCTAAAGATATGGTCAATTCTGGTGAAGCATACATGTACACTTGAAATTGAAGTATTTTCTGTTATTGTTATTTGTAGTATATTTTATATGCGTATATATATGTATATCAAATTTAAACAATGTGATTACTGCTTAATCTATTGAGTTCAAGTAATTCTGTTAATTTTTACTTGTATACCGTGAAATAATTTTGTTAGGCATATACAATTTATAGCTGCCATATTTTCTTACTGGACTGACTGCAACTGCACTGTCCTTATGTTGATTTGCATTTGCATAGTATATCCTTTTCATTTAAATCATTAATTTTTAAATCTTTCTGTGCTCTTGTAGTTAAGTCTCTTGTAAGCCACATACTGTTGGGTTTTATTTATCTGTTCTTCCAATTACTAATATTTCTGTGCAGCAAGATTTTTTAATGCTAAAACATACAATTTTGAAATTGTTTTGTTTTGAAGTTAATCTTTCTTTTATGTCTTATTTTTGGATATGGCTTATGATTTACCATAGAATATGTCTATATCATATATTTTTATGTATTGATGTATATGTTAAAAATGTTTTCACTGATAACAGTGAGCATAAAAATGTGTGGAAACCCTCATCAATGCACAATAAGAATTGTGAGTTGAAATATCAAGTAAGACTTTGTGAAATTATAAAACTGAGTATTTAAAAGATTGTAGGATTCATCTATGTTTACTGAATATACATGGTTATGATTAATCTGTTGATATATATGTTTATAGTTATCATATAAGTATATCCACTTACATACTGAATTTTAACTAACAGACATTAACTCTGATGCTGTCTTCTTAGCCTGCAAAAGTATAATGTGATGTACTTTCAGTTCTATGGTGTAAAAACTCTCTCAGTTAATGTAGGGTGATTATTGTTCTAGGTCCCTAAAAATTCCACAGAGTACAATTCTTATTATTCCATCCTTGGATCAGAGGAATGAAGAGAACAATTTTTATTTATTTTATCAATACTGTGCCTGGATGAGTCAAGGAAAATTTAGATGGGAATAAGATATTTTGCTATGGTAGCTTTCTTGTTCCCTGAAATTTGAAGCTCATCATGTAAGTTCAAAAAGGTCAGTGAAATGCTGCAAAGTCTAAGAAAAAATGCCAAAAATCGAAATGGAATCATTATCCTTAATATCATAAAACCATGGTGTGTCTACACTTATTTGTTCCATTCAATCACTGTCCCCTGAGAAAAGTCATAATGAGGATGAAGAAAACCTGAAGTAAGTATAAAATGATCAAAGGTATGTATGTGCAGTGCGGGGAAAGTTGGATACCATAAGAAGACAGATTTAAAGGAAAGAAAGTGTTCAGTCAAGAAATATTAGAGACAAGGGGCTCTACTAACCCTAGTGGGTCTAATAGAAACAAATGGAATAGAGTACTCTGAACTGGAAAAGAAATGTATTCAGTATTTATTCCACAATGTAAATCTTCATGTTTAAGAACTTGTTTGAATCTTCGATGTCCATTTGAGGCTGGTTTAAGATTAACTACCTCAAAGTTCCTTGAAGGCATCTTATTGAGAATAATGTTCTCATGTTTCTGTTATTAATAAAAGGTTAATGTCACCTGAGGAGAGGGTTTGGGGCTTTTCGATTCTCACTGAGTGCATAGCTCAGCAGAACGGTGTGTGGTACGGTTACTATATTGATTAAAGCTCTCAGTTCCGTCCAATTAGGGCATGTGAGTTTCGGGAAGCTGCAAGGTTTATTGAAGTGATTTTTTTAAATAGTGTGTAAAATCTCATATATAGAAAAATCATAAGCAAACCTCTCTGACTGAAATAGGTTGGAGGGCCTGAGCTTCACACTTTTTCCTCCCTTTTTTTGTATAACAATTTCTCAGATGTTTCTAGAGTCTCCAGTGCTCAGAAGGGTAAAGTTTGAAAGTTACGGGTGTAGGGAAAGACTACTGCTTTAAACTAGTAAATTGTTTTGTTATTATTTTCAATGGCAAAAACCACAATTATTTTTGCACCAATCTCATAATTTATTCTATTATGTTTCTGCTTACTTATCAATGATTATACCATTTTAGTGATTAATAATAATAATACTTATAAATTTCTTACCAGAAACTGCGCTAAAAATTTATATTCATTGATTCCTTTAATTATTACAACAGTATCACAGTTAGATACTATTAATATCATCATTTCACAGATGAAAAAACGGAGACACAAAAGGTTCACAAGAGTTTCTTTGTTTATGAAGCACTATATGTGGCATGTGCTAAGTGCTTTACAAATAAATTTTAAATTTAGTTTTCCCAAAAGTACTCCCCAAAATGTTAGTACTGTTATGATCCCCATCTTACAGATGGACTTGCAATAGGTTAACAAATTTTTCCAAAATAATACAGTAAGTCGTGGAACTGGGATTCAAACTCCAGGAACCAAGCTAGCAAGTACTATGAATTCTAATTTGACTTTTTGCCTGGACCAACTTTGGGTGTCGATAATTAACAGATCTCGCTGATAAAGTTCACAAATTGCTGTCACATCCATGCTGTGGCTATCACTAGTTTGATTCTTTGAATCACAAGATTTCCAAATATCTTTATCTTTTGATGAAATTGTCGGAATCTCAAGTTGTACTAATGGCATGAGGTTTCTGGAACCAACAATCAATAAGGAATAATGCCTTCTGTTGAGATGTAAGCTGATAATTACAGCAAAAAAAAAAAAATGGTAAGTACTATTACATTGATATTAACAAGATGCAACTGGAAGGACAGAAAAACTAATTCTGTCACTGAAAATTGGACAAGATTTCAAGAGAAGAGTTATTATTTAACTAGGTTTGAAAGAAGAGTAAGGCTTGCCAGCTCACAAAAGGGACAAAGACATTTTAGGCAGACATAATTATACGCCATTACATGTGAAAATGCATGCTTTCTATGCTATACCGAGAACTATGTCAGTGCTGGCTCTCTAAGATCATCTTAGCGTGAAATTTAAAGTTCTAGGCTAATGAATTTAACCCACCAACATAGTGTGTCCAATTGCTGATGTAACAATCCATTGTGTTTTTTGACATTTTCTACAAATAAATGACATCTAACTTCACTTGAGTTTACTGTGTGCACCATTTTTTAAAATATTTATTTACTTAATTTTTGAGATGGAGTTTTGTTCTGTCTCCCAGGCTGGAGTTCAGTGGCATGATCTTGGCTCATCACAACCTTCGCCTCCTGGGTTCGGGCAATTCTCCTGCCTTGCCGTTCTGAGTAACTAGGACTACAGGCGTGCACCACCATGCACGGCTAATTTTTGTATTTTGGGTAGAGACAGGGTTTCACCATGTTGGCCAGGCTGGTCTCTAATGGCCTCCCGAAGTGTTAGGATTACAGGCATGAGCCACTCTGCCCGGCCTGTGTGCACCATTTTTTTAAAGGCATAAGTTAAATATATCAACTGCATTATGAGATAAAGTGTGAAAGACTTTTGTCAAATGTTTGAAACAATTTTTTTATGCATTGGTTAATTAAACTCTTATATTGGATGTTGATTAATTAATATATATCAATCAATAAGGATATCGATTGTAGTTAGCATTTGGTTAGCACTCACTATGTTTTAATAACTTTATAAATTAATCTATTTGGGGCTTAACAAGAGTCTCATAAAGAGGATGTTATTATTACTCTATTTTACAGACACAAAGATGGAGAGACTCAGAGATACCTGAATCTAAGGAATCTTGACTCTAGAATTTGTTCTCCTAATCCAGAGTTTGAACTGAGAGAAGAAATAGTCCATCACTAATTTCATACCAGAAACTTGAGATTGTAAGGAGAAGGCTAAGCACTTCCAACATTATTGAGGGGGAAGTATTTTAACTTTAAAAAATTGTAGAATTGTCAAAATACAATAAAGCATAAACATCCATAATAATTGTATTTGTTCCATAATACAAAATTCACTTTTTTTCATCAAAATGAAAAAGAAAAACTGATTATTGTACCATCAAAGTCATTGCTGACTCTTCAACATACATTTGTTTTTACCATAAAAGTTATATGTGGGAGCTAGGCACAGTAGCTCATGCCTGTAATTCCAGTTGCTTGGGAGGCAGAGGCAGGAGGATCACCTGAGGCCAGGACTTCCAGACCAGCCAAAAGGACATAGTGAGATCCCATCTCTTAAAGCAAATTATATGTAGTCAGGATGAATATTTCAAAGGAAAAATAGTAGAAAAATACAAGTATAACCACACTATCTCATTGCTATTTTTCCCACAATGGTAACAATCATGAAGAGTTGCTTTCCAAATACAAAGTATTCAGCAACTTATTTTCCTTATAAGCATATACAGAGTCATCATATACCAGTCTGTCTCATTAATAGTGGCTGAATGTTTTCATTGTATACATGTGTCACGATTTATTTAAGCAGCCTCCATTATGGTCAAAAGGCATGTGCATTTTAATTTTGATTGCAATTTTACAATTGGTCTCCAAGAAGTTTACTTCAAATTTACTCCCAGCAACAAAGTGTAGAAGTGCCTCTTTCTGTCATACTCATAAAAACTGAGTATAATCAAAATTTTTTTATGTTCAGCAATTCAAAGTTGCTATCTTATTGCTGTTTTATTATATTTCTTAGATTATAAATATGGGTGGACATCTTTACATATGTTTTTAAGACATTTGTTCTTTTGTATGAACTTCTCTTTCATATTTCTATTTGATTATATTACTTTTTCTGATTATTTTAAACTAATGCAGAGAGCTCTTTTCCATTCACTAGTTTTTTAGTCTATGTTACAGAGGCATGATTTTAAAATCCCGACTCAGTGAATAATAGCAGAGATATGTCCAAGGAGTAGTGATAGAAAAACAAGACAGAGTGAAACGTTCTTTGAAATACCATCCTCGAGTATAAGGTACTTTATAAGATTGCAGGATAAAAATGAAACGAATAGGAAGGAAGTGACTCCACTTCATTGACTATTTAATAATTCACTACAGTTGAACTATAGTCAATGAGAGGTTTTCCAGAGAATCTATAGTCGATGAACATTTCATACTTTTCACCCATACACTTATTTATATGGGAGAACTTGGAGGAGATTTTTTCTGGATTCTTTCTATTAGCATCAATATCTTAATGTATTTTGAATGTCAGTATCTACACAGTTTGTAGCTGACAGTCATGAAAATAAACACAATGAGTAATTACATGTTATATTGTGATTCATATCCTTCCAATAGTAGAAATGCATTTCTATGTCTTTGAAAGAAAATATAGCACATATATCTCCAAAATTCAGACTTGTATGTGAAAATATTAGTAGCAACAAGTAACAAAAATGCAAGTTGTATATGGTTTAAGCCTAGGGACTGAGTGACACAGTTACCAAAAATTTCCGAGATATAATCATCCTCACCACCAACGCCACTTTCACTGTCACCCAAACCTAGCAGTTTAGCATATGCTCCAAAGACACACACACCTAAGCATTTATTTATATTACAGCTTTCTCTGAGACTGGGGTTGAGTGAGTGAGTCAGTAGAGAATGCCACTGTATTATCACATAGTCTGTTTTCTCTGACTGCTTTCAGTATTTTGTCTTGATCTCTGGTTTTG
Organism: Piliocolobus tephrosceles; assembly: GCF_002776525.5. Taxonomy (NCBI): domain Eukaryota; kingdom Metazoa; phylum Chordata; class Mammalia; order Primates; family Cercopithecidae; genus Piliocolobus; species Piliocolobus tephrosceles. The sequence goes on along the minus strand of NC_045445.1, from coordinate 60,716,342 downwards.
AGCAGTTTTATTGTGACATGTCTTGGTTAATTTTCTTCAGGTCTCTTTGAGTTTCTTGTATACGTGGGTTTATAGTTTTTATCAAATTAGGAAAATTTCCAGACATTATTTATTCACATTTTTTGTCTCAGCCTCTCTTTCCTTTCCTGTAGGAAGTGTAATTAAAACTATGTTAGTCCTCTTGAATTATCCCACCATTCACAGATGCTCTTCTTATTTTTAAATGCTTTTTCTCTCTGTTTCATTTTGTATAGTTTCTGCATTTATGTCTTAAATTTCACTAATATATTTGTCAATGTGTAGTCTGCCTTTTATCTCATCCAGAATATATTTTATCTTAAAAGTTACAGTTTTCATTTCAAATATTGTGTTCTTCATGCCAAGAAATTAAATTTGAATCTTTTTCACATCTTCCATGTGTCTTAACTTTTTAAGCATACAGAATACATATGTGCATACACACAGATATATAGTTGTCCTTTGCTCATTCTAACATATGTGTCAGTTATGGGAGATTTTCAGTTGACTGATTTATCTTCTCATTATGGGTCACATTTTCCTTCTTTGCATGACTGGTTATTTTCTTACTGGAAAACAGACATTATGAATGTTATACTGTTGAGTGCTGAATAACTTTTTGGTCCTATAAATATTATTTTAGTTTCATCCTAGGTGGCAGTTATTTGGAAATAACATGATCTTTTTGGTGTTTCTATTAAGATTTGTTAGGAAAATAGTAATGCTCATTCTAGGACTAATTATTCCCTACTACTGAGGGAATACTTGGAAGTATCTGTTGACGTCCTTTGCCCACTTTCTTCACACCAGTTGGAATGGCTATTATTAAAAAGTCAAAAAATAACAGATGTGGATAAGGCTGCACAGAAATGGGGATACTTATACACTCTTTGTGGAACAATAGTATGGTGATTCCTCAAGGAGCTAATAGCAGAACTACCACTTGACCCAGCAATCTCATTACTGAGTATATATTCAGACAAATATAAAACATTCTATCATAAAGACACATGCATGTGAATGTTCATTGAAGCACTATTCACAATAGCAAAGACATGGAAGCAACCTAAATGACCATCAACAATAGACTGGATAAAGAGAATGTGGTACATATATACCATGGAACACTATGCAGTGATAAAAAAAGAATGAGACCATGTCTTTTGCAGGAACATGGATGGAGCTAGAGGCTATTATCCCTCGCAAACTAATGCAGGAACAGAAAAGAAAATACTGCATGTTCTCACTTGTAAGTGGGAACTAAATGATAAGAACTTATGAACACAAAGAAGAAAACAATAGACACTGGGGTCTACTTGGGGGTAGAGAGTGGGAGGAGGGAGAGAAGCAGAAAAGATAACTATTGTGTACTAGACTTAATACCTGGGTGTTGAAATAATCTGTACAACACATCTCTGTGACACAAGTTTACCTACATAACAAACCTTCACATGTACCCCCCAAACCTAATAAAAGTTAAAAAAAGAGAGAGAAAATTAAAAAAAAATCAGATATGAAAAAGAAGACAATATAACCAATAAACCAGAAATACAAAGTATCATAAAGGATTATTATGCATTAACATATGCCAACAGATTGGATAATCTAAAAGAAATAAGTTAATTTCTTGGCACATAGAATCTACCAATGTTAAACTATGAAGAAGTAGAAAATCTGAGCACACCAATAATGAGTAAGGAGATTGAATCAGTAATAAAATGTCTCCCATCAAAGTAAGTCCCAGGACCTGATGTCTTCACTACTAAATTCTATCAAACTTTTAAAGAACTAACACCAATTCTTCTTAAATGCTTCACAGATGTTAAAGAAGAGGAAATACTTTCAGGCTCATTTTATGGGGCCAGCATTACCCTGATATCAATGCTGGACAAAGACACTACAAAAAAAGGTAACTACAGACAAATATTCATGATGAACAGAAAGGCAAAAAGTCTAAGAAAATACCAGCAAACTGAATTCAACAGTATACTAAAATGGTTATTCACTATGATCAAGTGGGATTCATTCTAGACAAGCAAGATGATTCAAGATAAGCAAATCAATAAATGTGGAACATCACATTAATAGAATGAAAGAAAAAAATCTACATCATTTCAATATATATAAAAAAGCATTTAACAAAACATCCTCACACAATAAAACCTCTCAACAAATTAGGAACAGGATAATCATACTATAACACAGTAAAGACCATACATGACAAACCCTCAGCTATAATCATCCTCAACAAGAAAAAGTGAAAACTTTTCCTGTAAGATCTGGAACAAGATAAAGATGCCCACTTCTGCCTCCTCTATTCAACACAGAACTCTTAAGTCTGAGCCAGAGCAACTAGGCAAGCGAACGAAATGAAAGGCATCCAAATAGGAAAGAAGAAAGTCAAACCATCTCTGCAGATGAAACGATCATAGAAAATCTTAAAGACTCCACTGAAAATCTGTTAGAACTGATAAACAAATTCACTAAAGTTTCATGATACAAAATCAACATACAAAAATCAGTAGCATTTCTATGCATTAAAAGCAAACTATCTGAAAAAGAAATAAAGAATATAATTTCATTTACAATAGCTACAAAAACAAAATAGTTAGAAATAAATTTAACCATGGAACTGAAAGACCTCTATCCTGAAATCTGTAAAACATTGATGAAAGAAATTGAAGAAGATACAAATAAATGAGAAGATATCTAGGCTCATTAATTGGAAGAATTATATTGTTAAAGTTTCCATACTACTCAAAGTGACCAACAGACTGAATACAATAATATCAAAATACCAACTATATTCTTCATAGAAGTATGAAAATCAATGATAATGTTTGTATAGAATCACAAAATACCCCAAGTAGTCAAAGCAATCTTGAGCAAAAATGATGAAGTTGAACGCATCAAACTACCTGACTTCAAAATATACTGCATAGCTGTAGTAATAAAAACAGTATGGTATTGATATAATAAAAGAGAGGCATAGGCTACTGGAATAGAAAATAGAGCCCAGAAATACATCCACATATTTACAGAAAATTGATTTGCAACAAACGTGTAAAGAACCCACAATGGGAAATGAACATTCTCTTTGATAAATGGTGCTGGGTAACTGGATATCCACACACAGAAGAATGAAACTAGACCCTTATCTCATACTGTATACAAAAATTAACTCCAAATATACTAAATAACTTAAATGTAAGACCTCAAACTTTGAAATTCCTGAAAGGAAACATAGGGGAAAAGCTACATGACATGAGTCTGAGCAATGATTTTTTCTTGATATGATCCTGAAAGCACAGACAACAAAAGTAAAAATAGAAAAATGATATTACATTACACTAACAAGCTTCCACACAGCCAGGAAATCAATAACAGAATAAAGAAACAACTTACACAACAGGAAAAAACAGTTGTAACCCGTACACCTGACAAGGGGTTAATATCCAAATTACCTGAGTAACTCAATTCAATACCAATAAGTATCCAGTCTTAAAATGAGCCAAGGACCTGAACAGACATTTCTCAAAAGAAGATACATGAATGGACAACTGATTAAAAAAAAAAAAAAAAAACAAAAACAAGAAGTTTAACCACTAATCATCAGGCAAATGCCAATTAAAACTATGAGGTATCACCTTATATGTGTTAGAATGTCTATTATCAGAACCACAAAAGATTAGTGTTAGTGAAGATGTGAAGAGAAAGAAACTCTTGTACACTCTTTGTGGGAATATAAATTGCTACCACCATTATGGAAAACAGAATGGAGGTTTCTCAAAAAATTAAACGTGGAACTACCATATGATCCAGCAATTCCACTGCTGAGTACATGTTCAAATAAATCAAGTCAGTAGGTTGAAGAAATATCTGCACTACCATGTTTATTGCAGCATTATTTACAATAGCATAATTTACAAGATATGGATTCAACCTATCTCTATCAATAGGTGGGTGGATAAAGAAAATGTAGTGTATGTATACAACGGAATACCATTAAAAAACAAAAGGGAAAAATTCTGTCATTTGAGATATGTATGAACCTGGAGGTCATTATGCCAAGTGAAAAGAATCCAGATATAGAAAGACAAATACCACATGATGTCACTGATATTCTTTAAAAAGTTGTTCTCAAAGAAGTAGAGAGTGAAATGATAGTTACCAGAGGGCTAGAGTGGTTGGTGGGGAAGTAGGTAGAGTTTTGGGAAATTGTTTTTTTAAATGTACAATAAAAGTGGCATTTCATATAATAAAAAATGGAGTGAAATATTGTATACATGTTTGGAAAACTATTTAGTCATAAAAATAAGTTTAGACAATCTGTTTCACACCTTAAACAAAAATAAATTCCAGATAGAGTAAAGCTTTAAATGCTAAAGATGAAACTATAATCATATCAGAAGAATCTCATTGTGTATTTTCATCCCAGAGTACAGAAGAACTTATTAATTATGATACAGAACCCAGAAGCCACAGATAAAATAGTAACCAATTTAACTACATAAAAATGTAAAATGTCTGTATGGTAAAAAGAGAGGCCAAAGATATTTGTAACATATACGTAAATATATAGTGGTCTTTTAGAGCAACAATAACTCTTAGAAATAAATACGGAGAAATAGATGTGCAAAAATTACATGGGCTCATCAGTAATCAATAAAATAAAAATTGAAAATAAGATAAAACTGAATAATGAAAATAAAGCATCAGTGAGCTACTGATTTTTATTCTTTACCTTGGCAAATATTTAAAACGTTGATAATATCCACTGTTGATGAGAATATTGAAAAATAGATTTCACCGTATCAGATTACTGGGAGTAAAATTTGGTAAAGCTTGTTCAAATATCAGTTTGACAATATCTATTAAAATTAGGAAGCATTCCCTTTGAAAACTGACACAAGACAGAGATGCCCTCTCTCACCACTCCTATTCAACTTAGTGTTGGAAGTTCTGGCCAGGGCAATCAGGCAGGAGAAAGAAATAAAGGGTATTCAATTAGGAAAAGAAGAAGTCAAATTGTCCCTGTTTGCAGATGACATGATTGTATATTTAGAAAATTCCATCATCTCAGCCCCAAATCTCCTTAAGCTGATAAGCAACTTCAGCAAGGTCTCAGGATACAAAAATCAATGTGCAAAAATCACAAGAATTCTTATACCCCAATAATAGACAAACAGAGAGCCAAATCATGAGTTAACTCCCATTCACAATTGCTTCAAAGAGAATAAAATAACTAGGAATCCAACTTACAAGGGATGTAAAGGGTCTCATCAAGGAGAGCTACAAACCACTGCTTAATGAAATAAAAGAGGATGCAAATAAATGGAAGAACATCCCATGCTCATGAATAGGAAGAATCAATATTGTGAAAACGGCCATATTGCCCAAGGTAATTTATAGATTCAATGCCATCCCTATGAAGGTACCAATGACTTTCTTCACAGAATTGGAAAAAACTACTTTAAAGTTCATATGGAACCAAAAAAGAGCCTGCATTGCCAAGACAATCCTAAGCCAAAAGAACAAAGCTGGAGGCATCACACTACCTGACTTCAAACTATACTACAAGGCTACAGTAACCAAAACAGCATGGTACTAGTACCAAAACAGAGATATAGACTAATGGAACAGAACAGAGCCCTCAGAAATAATACCACACATCTACAACCATCTGATCTTTGACAAATCTGACAAAAACAAGAAATGGGGAAAGGATTCCCTATTTAATAAATGGTGCTGGGAAAACTGGCTAGCCATAGGTAGAAAGCTGAAACTGGATCCCTTCCTTACACCTTACACAAAAATTAATTCAAGATGGATTAGAGACTTAAATGTTAGACCTAAAACCATTAAAACCCTAGAAGAAAACCTAGGCAATACCATTCAGGACATAGGCATGGACAAGGACTTCATGAATAAAGCACGAAAAGCAATGACAACAAAAGCCGAAATTGATAAATGGGATCTAATTAAACTAAAGAGCTTCTGCACAGCAAAAGAAACACCATCAAAGTGAACAAACAACCTACAGAATGGGAGAAAATGTTTGCAATCTGCTCATCTGACAAAGGGCTAATATCCAGAACCTACAAAGAACTCAAGCACATTTACAAGAAAAAAGCAAACAACTCCATCAAAAAGTGGGCAAAAGATATGAACCGACACTTCTCAAAAGAAGACATTTATGCAGCCAACAGACACATGAAAAAATGCTCATCATCACTAGCCATCAGAGAAATGCAAATCAAAACCACAATGAGATAGCATCTCACACCCAGTTAGAATGGCGATCATTAAAAAGTCAGGAAACAACAGGTGCTAGTGAGGATGTGGAGAAATAGGAATACTTTTACACTGTTGGTAGGACTGTAAACTAGTTCAACCATTGTGGAAGACAGTGTGGCGATTCCTCAAGGATCTAGAACTGAAAATATCATTTGACCCAGCCATCCCAATACTGGGTATACACCCAAAGGATTATAAATCATGCTGCTATAAAGACACAAGCACACGTATGTTTATTGCGGCACTATTCACAATAGTAAAGACTTGGAACCAACCCAAATGTCCATCTGTGACAGACTGGATTAAGAAAATGTGGCACATATACACCATGGAATACTATGCAGCCATAAAAAAGGATGAGTTTGTGTCCTTTGTAGGGACATGGCAGCTGGAAACCATCATTCCCAGTAAACTATCGTAAGAACAGAAAACCAAACACCGCATGTTCTCACTCATAGGTGGGAACTGAACAATGAGATCACTTGGACACAGGAAGGGAAACATCACACACCAGGGCCTGCTGTAGGGTGGGGGGGGGGGAGGGATAGCATTAGGAGATATACCTAATGTAAATGACGAGTTAACAGGTGCAGCACACCAACATGGCACATGTATACATATATAACAAACCTGCATGTTGTGCACATGTACCCTAGAACTTAAAGTATTAAAAAAAAATGTATTAAAACTCTTGTGCATGCCTTAGACCAAACTATTTTACTTATGGTATTGTATTTGACAGAAAAACTTATACACATACAGTAAGATGTGGTACAAATTATTGCAGCAATATTTGAAATGTATTTAAAAATCTAAAAACGTTGGGTGCGGTGGTTCATGCTTGTAATCCCAGCACTTTTGGAGGCTGAGGCAGTCGGATCACCTGAGGTCAGGAGTTCAAGATCAGCCTGGCCAACCCGGTGAAACCCTGTCTCTACTAAGAATACAAAAATTAGCTGGGCTTGGTGGTGGGTGCCTGTAATCCCAGCTACTCGGGAGGCTGAGGCAGGAGAATCACTTGAACCCGGAAGGCAGAGGTTGCAGTGAGCCAAGATCGTACCACTGCACTCCAGTCTGGGCGACAGAGCGAGACTCCTTCTCGGGGGCGGGGCTGGGGGTAACAGTTAAAAACAAGATACATAACTACTAATCGGGGAAATTGTTAAGTAAATTATGGAACATTTAATTCATGGAATATTATGCAGTTTATTATAAAAATTTTTTAAATCAATAATCAAGTTACTGAAAAATACATATATATGACCTCATTTCTGTGTGTGTATATGCATGTATGTGTGTGTGCACACATTTATGGGAGAATCTAGCTGCCTTACAGATCTCCAGTTCACCTAAAATCCTTTTGGGACTCTCTTTTGTTTTTTTTAAGACAACTCATTTTTAATGTCTCCTTTATACCTTATCATCTTTTAACAGGTTCCTGTTCTTTGCAGGCAGATAACCTCTAAATCAGATTGAGAGTTTGGATTACAGGCAGAGATTTTGTATTGCTTTGTTAGGGAAGAGAAGTCTTGGGCACAGTGTGGAGTAACAAGAATTTAACAGAGATAAACAGATTAATGGTAGAAAAAGGAGATACATTAAAGAGGTGAAGTTCTAGAAGACACAGAAAGTTTAGCCTGAAAAAGAAAGAAGTTTACATTTTTTAACAAGAAGGGAGAAAGACAAATCTAGAACAAATGATCACAATTGCCCCCTGATTTGTAAATAGCTTAAAATGTGTTTAAAGTACTGACGTGTCCATGGGAGTACTACGCTTGTTAAATGAAGGGAGGATCATAAATTATCTTAACCTTACTTGAAGAATTTCTGAATGACTCCATTGACATTACAAAGAACTTCTGGATCCAGAAACTGAAATAAGTACTGAACAATTATTTTAATTCTCCCCTTGCCCTTGTCCAATTTATTTTGTGTTTTTTATTGCTACATTGTGGAGAGTATTACTGTCTCCAGATAAATATTTTAATGAGATCAATAGTGGGAATTGGTTTGGATGAAACATAATCTGATCTAACAGGAGGAAACTGGATGAAAATATACTGTGGTATGCTGGACCTATCCTTGTCTTCACATTTGTGCCATGAACAGGGAATGAGAGTAAGAAGATTGGAAATTACTGAAGAGAAGACATATGTTTTACTATATTAGTGATAACCTCACAGACCACGTAAGTGGTAAAGAATTTAATCTTGCCTAAAAGACAGTAGCTTGTCTTCCTTTTTCCATTAGACCTACATTTTGTGTTTCAGCCATACTGTCATCTTCTATGTATCTTCTCCACTTTTTTCTGTAAAATCACATCTTGCATTTTTATTAATGGGTTTTAGTATTTTGTGTGCTATCAAGCAAACTGTGTTGTCAGACATACCAATCCACATTCTGCACTTCAAAGTCTTTTTTTGTAGCCATAAGTGAAGGAGAACCAGGGAAGCAAGATAAATAAACAGAGATCAGTGAGGGGCCTTATTTCTGAGCTCATGTCAAAGCAGAGGACTAGGTGCCTGTTCCAAGTAGAAAGTTAATAATGTATCTGTTCCTTAAATATGATCTAAGTGAGAGCAGTTCCTTCCCATTATGCATTTAAAGCACGCTGACGCAGCCATCCCCGACCCCCTCCACACACATAAGTGAGAGATATGCATCGTTCTCAGTCTCTGTGGTAGCTATTTGCTATGACCTCTTCCAAGGTCTTTTTGCTGATGTGCTGTAAGTATTTTTATCATTTAGTATAGAAAAGTTAATAGGCTGGTTACTGGGAGATGGAAAGAGATAGAAAAGAAGAGAAGATTTATTTATTCTCCACCCTTTAATTGTCTTAGAATAGCATCTTTGAGAATCATAAAATGACCTTAACTGTGAATGAATCGGACAGGAAAATAATGTAACCTTTTATGTTAGAGTTGCAAGGTAACAAAGACCTCTAACACAAAATAACTTGACAGCATTTATAGCTAAGTCTATGTTTTCCACTCAATGAAAAATAAAGTTATGATTAGCAAATGTTTCAGTAAAATGTTCTTTCTTTTTCTTGACATAGTATACTCAAACCTATAAGGCAGTACCTATTAAACTATAATTCTTTGTAATTTATTCTGATTTTCATTATCAGTTCCTTAATTATTTATCTGCAATTATTTTGTAGTTTTATAATAACTAAGAAGAACTAACTATATTATTATTCAATGGATTTGCTCCTTGAGGCCTTTGCTGACCAAATACTATATATTTATATATATAGCATTTTCTTACTGCAGTACTTGCAGTAAGAAAGTACTTGCAAGTATTGCAGTAAGAAAATCCTTTGTTTAAAATACCCTGAAAAACATTTTGATGCATCATTTGCATGTTCATAGTTGTAAATTAGTGAAGTTTTGATGTGTGTTATAAATTAACTACCATGTACATAGTTTATTAGCTACCTTCTGTATTTTGTAAGTGGGATTATTTTTTCATGACTTTAAATACAAGAAACATTTAAGCTAATATTGTTATATACAAATGTAGTTCCAAAGCTTATTCATTGACATCATTATCATCATCATCATCACCATCATCCAGTAATGTTTATTGATTTCTTATGTGTATTTGCCTTTGTACCAGGCAAACTGTTAATTCTGAAATATTGACCAATATGCAAGTAACTTAATAATTAAAGTGTAGTTTTTTAAAGAAGTGATGCTAAAACAAATCAACTCAAAATTTCTTTTTTCAGCCCAGAAACATGTAGTAATTTACCCTCCGGATTTGTGCAGGGAAGAGAATTCTCACTTTAATCCTCTCATTGATTCTCAAGGAATTGGTGGCTTAACTGGCTTGCCTTTTCACCAATCTTCTCATATAGCAGAACAAAACCGGCATTATATGAGGGACTGGAAGCTCACTAGAAAAGAAAAAATTACAAAAATAATAGTTTTCATCCCGTAGGATGGCTGTATTGTAAGGATTTGAGCATGTTTTTTTTTTTTTCTAACTTATTTTAAAAGTTAAATACAAATTTTAAAGACCGTTTTTAAACATACATTATTCTAGACTTTTAAATTGTGCTACTGTTTCATTTAACATTATTAGCATATCCGCCTCTAAACTAAAAGATACCCGGAAATATGTTTCACCTTGTTTATGTCTACATAAAGATAATAATAGTAAAAATAAAGCAATGTTTCTCAATCACAGCACTGTTGATATTTGAGACTAGATAATTCTTTGTTATAGGGAGTTGCACTTTAGATGATAGGATGTTTACCAGAATTTCTGGCTTCTACCCACCAGTTGTCAGCCTCACCGACTCCTCTCTGCCCACACCTTCTCAGATTTTCACAACCAAATATGTCTTCAGTCTTCGTCAAATGTCTCTCCAGGGCACAAAATTACCCATAGTTGTCAATAAAAAGAATAAAGAAATCTCTGTGTAATTAAGAATTTTAAGCAGTCATTTTTTCAGTATAGCATAATTGTTAAGATCCTGTCTTCTGGATCCAGATTCAGAGTTTACATACTGACTCCTGACCTTGAGCAAGGTAATCTCTGCACTTCATTTTCTATACACATAAAACGTGGATAAGAGTATATTACAGTGCTTAAGAGGGAAGACACTACAGTCAAGCTGCCCAGGTTTGAATATCAGTTCTGCAACTTCTTTGTGACCCTGGGAAAACTACTTTAACTTCCTGAGCCTCAGTTTCCTGATTTTTATTTTTATTTATTTATTTATTTATTTATTTATTTATTTATTTATTTATTTATTTTTGAGACGGAGTCTGGCTCTGTCACCCAGGCTGGAGTGCAGTGGCCGGATCTCAGCTCACTGCAAGCTCCTCCTCTCGGGTTTACGCCATTCTCCTGCCTCAGCCTCTGGAATAGCTGAGACTACAGGCGCCCACCACCTCACCCGGCTAGTTTTTTTGTATTTTTTAGTAGAGACGGAGTTTCACCGTGTTAGCCAGGATGGTCTCGATCTCCTGACCTTGTGATCCGCCCGTCTCGGCCTCCCAAAGTGCTGGGATTACAGGCTTGAGCCACCGCGCCCGGCTCCTGATTTTTAAATGGAATAACAATACTATCTACCTCATAGAATTGTAAGGTAAATCAAATGTGTCAATTTAGAGTGCATAGATTAGTGACCAGCATGCAATTAATTCTATATTTCTGTTAGCTAATACTATGTTATTATTAAAATACTTGAAAGATTGGAGCAACTATGACATAGCTGCAGTCACTGACACCTTTTTGTGTTAGCTGCCGTTTCAATAATCAAGTATATAAAACACACAAAAAATCAAATAACAATTTCTGTCCAAAGCCATTTTGCCTTTTTTACTACTGAAACCATCAAGACGATATTAGTTACCCTACATTTTTAGGTAATTGTTCGGCTTTACCTTATCTACCTATTCACAATATATACACTTGATATACCTTGTATTGGAATGTATAGCTTACTGGTTTCAAGTCAGAAGGCTGGTGTTTTAGTATATGATCTGTTAAAAACTTTGTGATCATAGATAAGTCACTGAAGCTTGCCTCAGTTTCCTCTTCTGACAAATGGAAATTATCACCCCACTCTATTGATTTTACTGAGAAATTGTGAGGAACGTGAGAGTTACTAAACATGAAAGTGATTTGAAGAGTAATGTACTTTTAAAAAGTAAGGTGGGAAGCTCGGCGCGGTGGCTCACACCTGTAATCCCAGCACGTTGGGAGGCAGAGGTGGGTGGATCACAAGATCAAGAGATAGAGACCATCCTGGCCAACATGGTAAAACCCCATCTCTGCTAAAAATACAAAAAATTAGCTGGATGTGGTGGCACGTGGCTGTAGTCCCAGCTACTCGGGAGGCTGAGGCAGGAGAATTGCTTGAACCCAGGAGGTGGAGGTTGCATTGAGCCGAGATTGCACCACTGCAGTCTAGCCTGGCGACAGAGTGAGACTCCATCTCAGAAAAAAAAAAAAAAAAAAGTAAGGTGGTATGATGATGATAATGATGATATTGTATTAGCATATAGAACCCAATTCCTAAATATTAATGAACAAAATTGTATTGCATAAAATTTCAATTTTTTCTGATTGATTTGATATAATACTACCTATTAAAAATGAGAAAGACAATATAAACACATCATTAAGTTAAACAGTATAAACCAGGTATGATAAAGTTATATGTAATCTGTTTTATCTCAATTCATATGGAGAGTCTTTTAATACATATTCTTATATTTAGTCACATTTTTGCTCCAAATGATGTAATCTCTGAATAGGAATGATACAGTATTCAATAAAGTTTTACACGATCAATTTAAAATTAGAGAAATATACAAAAAATTAAAACTTTTTTCAAATTATATAATTATCTATTTACATTAGGCACATCTCTCCTTTTGAAGTATTGCAAGAGAGTACAGTTTAATAGTCTTCTTTTGCACTGAAATTCACATCAATAGGTCTCATTTCTTATAAAATTTTATGGGATAATTTGTAAAGTCTTTTCTGTCAAGATACCATCCTCAACAACTGTCAGAATAATTCAGACTCCAAAAGATTGAGGCCCAGTGAATATACAGATGCACTGTGGTGATCAAAACAGGCATAAATGACATTTTTTTTTTTTATTACCATGGAGGTGGAGGGACACTGCCCAGTATCAAAATGTTCGTTTTTACATAGGACGAATCCCGCATTATACACAGTAAAGGTAGGTCAGAGTGCTTTATTTCTCACTGCAAACAGAAATGGAAGTGGGCAAGTTTCTTTCTCTCTACTGTATTAGGTAGCAAGGCCGCAAACCTGAGACAGGGACTTGGCCAGGGTCTTTCTCTCTGTAGAGCTAAGACAAAGAGATTTCCAAAATTAGTGCCATCCTGCAGCAGTGAGAGTGACCTCTTTAGCAGACAGTGCCAAATAAAAGAAGAACCCTGAGTGATACACCAGTCGGAGTCTGTATCGTTCCAAAATCAAAAGGTATATTACAATTTAATTATACAAAACTTTGAAAGTCCTGAAGTTGGTTGGCATGTGAACGAAGTATTCATATATACTGACTTTATAGTAAAGATTCCGAAACTTTTACCAACATTACCAGGGAAAATTGAAAAAATGAATGCCATGTTTACTCAGTACATATACTGTACTAAGATCCGGTATTATAATGTCTGCTGCAAAAATGTCATACCCTAGAAGGAACTCTTTGAGGATATTCTGATACAAATATGTAGATTTTGTGACATGTCTTGTGAGTACGGAATATGTCTTGTCAGTACAGAAGAGGGGCAGCCAGACAAAACTAATAAAGAAGGGAAAAGAGAAGACTTATTTGCAAGGTTTGACCAGTGAGCCGAGTACAAATGCATCCCATAGGCTTGGCGCGGTGGCTCACGCCTGTGCTCCCAGCACTTTGGGAGGCCTAGGTGGGTGGGTCACTTAAGGTCAGGAGTTCGAGACCAGCCTGTCCAAAATGGTGAAACCCGGTCTCTACTAAAAACACAAACATCAGCTGGGTGTGATGGCAAGCACCTGTAATCCCAGCTACTTGGGAGGCTGAGGGAGGAGAATCGCTTGAACCCAAGAGGCAGAGGTTACAGTGAGCCAAGATGGTGCCATTGTACTCCAGTCTGGGGGACAAGAGTGAAACTAAGTCTCAAAATAAATAAATAAATAAATAAATAAAATGCACCCTATGTAGGCAGGGTGAGGGTATGAGAGGTAAGGCATACATTCTACAAACAGGTATACGTACTGCAAGCATAGCTTTAACTAGAATGGAGAGAATAGGAGCTGGTAAATTTTAATTGTCATTGAAAGCTGAGGGTGATTTAGGTATCCTGTTGAAGAGCACTAGGGGTAGGGTAATAAAAGGCTTTGCTAGACCTGGACAAATAGAAGGTAATCTCTTACAAGAAGTTCTCCCAAACAGTAAGTAAGGCACCAGGTTGAGATGACTTTCCAGTCACTAAATCCACAAATTGTCAGTACTATTGTCTCCTTTATTCTATGGATAGATGTTGAGTTCCAAAGAGTAGACAAAAAGCAGTAAAAAAATTCCTAACAACTTAGTGATTGAGTGCAATAAAGTTTCATGATTCATCCAAGTCCAATTATCTTCTATGCTTTTAATTAGGAGCCCAAGTTTCTTCCAAATAGTGTGTTCACCATCCCCTAGGGCACACAAGCCTTCCAGTGAATCATCTGCTTTTCTTTTCCACAGGGAAGAAAGAATCGGAACCCACCTAAACGACTGAAAAAGAGGTTTTAGAGGTTAGGCCTGCAAATATTTCTTCTGCCTATATTCTGCTGACTAAGACTAACCATATGCCTTCATCTAATTGCAGGAGTGCTCAGGAAATGTGGCTCAGCTGTTTATCCTAAAGGAAAAGAACATAGATTTGTTGAGCACATAACAGTTTCTCTGTCACAGATGGGTTATTATTCTATAAGAACAAGATTCAGATTTAGGATAAAGCTCTGTGCATGTAGAAGCTACTGAAGGGTAAATTGATAAAGTAAAGTTGATCTTTAATATTTTATTTCTAGAACAACAGACTCTAGAAGAACTACAATTACTGGCCAGAATTTTGGGGTAGTGTGTTTAGGGCACAAAGAAAGAGAATTTTGTTGATTTTTCTTCTGTTCTAACGAGAAATCATTTTCATTTAAAATAGCTAGAATGCCTGCAAGCTAGAATTTAGAGTGACAGTCACATCTGGAGTGATTTCCCCAGCTTTCTGAATAGGGATTTCAGCCGAGAGAGGAAAGTGTCACTGTCATAATGTAAAACAAGTCCCATTGCCTCCTAATGACTATACTAAATGTTCCTCTTGCCATCCACCTAATTGGCATGCAATAGATATTTCCATGATATTTTATATGCCTCAAAGTCAGGGACTCAAAAATATTCGTTGATTTTTAAAAATTGAGTATAGTAGCCATAACGTGAAAGGTTTCAATGGAAACGACTTTCCTACTGACGTTAATCAAAGTAGCTCATTTGACATTATTTAAACTACATAGCTAATTGTTATATTAGTTCCATCCAAATATGAATTTAAAAGTCACTTATTTTTAGCATTTTATAACTTGTTTGAACACCACAACCTAATATATGATTAAGACTCTTAAATACACTTAAGATTTCCCAATTTCCAGTTATGTCCCTCATTAAGCACTATTCAAAAAATTACTTTTAAAAATAGCTCTTTCTGATGCCTCATGAATCATTGAACTCTCTCTTGTAGTCAGTTAATCAAATACCCTCCTGCTTCAGTCAGAGCAGTGACTGGTAATAGTTCTAATAGTGACAGTTCCACCAACCCCCTCCTACATATCTTCTCCACTCTAAACAGTCAACTTAAAAATAAAGCATGTTCTGGCTTCTCTGGTTAGCAGAGACTATTTTATTCTGATTTTTTAAAAATGTAAGTGAAGCATACAGTAAAGATGAGTTTATACTTGAAAATGAAATGAACAATTTTGTGATGTCAGTCAGATGAAAAATGCTGTTTCACATCAACAAATCAAAACCAAAGCAATTGTCAAACATCTTAACAGTTTAGGGAACAGAAAGTCAACTGAGAGTATCCAACTGAGAGAAGCGTCCACCCTAACTAAAACAAAGATGAACATTTCTATGTTTGTATTTTGTATGTTTGACTAAGAGAGATTTACTTCTGAAAAATTCAGAAATAAAATGATCAAAGGAAAAACCCAGTTTACACATAAAACTACAAACGAAGCCCCAACATTGAATAAAGTAAGTGAGAAAATAAAATCAGCTTACGTTTCACAAATCAATACCAAAGACCAATCAGAAAGGAAAGTGAGTAGTACTGATTCTGTCAATAGAAAAGAACTTAAAGCATAGGAAGAACCTCAGCGAGAGCCTGATAACACCACCTTCCCCTGCTGAAATTGAGATTTCCAGTAATAAGTTAAAATATTGGTCCTGTGTTTGAATTGGTGTGATAGGGAGAGTAAAGCATATCCAGTGGGCTTTCAACCGGAAACAGATGCCACTTTAAAATTAGGATAATTCAGGAAGGGATTATTTACAAAGGGACTAATTACAAAGGTATGGATGGCACATATGAACATTACTAGGAATTATACTGGAACCAAGGGTAGCAGCAACTGCTTTATCACCAGCCCTTGGTCTGAAGGGACAAAGGTAGAAAATCCCTGCTGGAAACTGCTAAAGCAACACACTTTGTGAGTACCCGTCATCTTATGTGGAGGAACACAGGCAAGACGTGACTTCCCAGAGAAGGAGGAACACTGACTTACATTCATTCCTTCATCCAGTCTCTTAATGGGATCCCTCATTGGTTGAGCCCGACAAAAAATCAGAAGGCATGTGTGCGTATTTGATGGTATAAGGCACATATAGTAGACTCCGGGGGCAGAGAACAAAGAGGAAAAAATGGAGAATCTAGAAGAAGGAGCAAATAGACCATGTCTAGCACTTCAAGTACAGAGACATAGCTTGCAAGAATCATTAGATATATGTGTGAGTGAAAAGCCAGAGGAAGTTAATCTCTTTGTGGGTGATGGAAATGTTTCAAAAATGAATTGTAGTGATGATTACTCAACTCTAAACTCACGTGCACCCTTAAAATGAGTGAATTTTATAATATGCAAATTATACTTCAGGAAAGTGATTTATTTTAAAAAATAAATAGCTAAAAAATAAATAATCTTGTAGGGGAATAAGGTTATTTAAGAAATACATGTAAAGTAAGAAGGAAAATACAGATTGAAAGGTTATTTATTTATTTATTTATTTTTGAGACAGAGTCCTGCTTGGTCGCCTTAGCTGGAGTGCAGTGGTTTGATCTCAGCTCACTGCAAACCATGCCTCCCTGGTTCAAGCGGTTCTTGTGTCTCAGCCTCCCTAGTAGCTGGGACTACAAGCGTGCATCATCACACCCAGCTAATTTTTGTATTTTTAGTAGAAATGGGGTTTCACCATGTTAGCCAGGTTGGTCTCGAGCTCCAACCTCAAGTGATCCACCTGCCTCGGCCTCCCAGAGTGCTCGGATTACAGGCGTGAGCCACCACGCCCTGCCTAAAAGGTTAGTTTTAAAGAGGAGAAAAGACTATACAACCACATACAGAAATAAACTCAAAGTGAATTAAAAACTTAAACACAGAACCTGAAACTGTAAAAGGACTAGGAAAAAATTACAAGGGAAAAGCACCACAACATTGGTGTGGGCGATTTTTTTTTAATTTGACCACGAAAGTATAGACAACAAAAGCAAAAATAGAACAACAGGATTGCATCAAAGTAAAATGTCTCTGCACAGCAAAGGAAACAGAGTGAAGAGACAGTCCATGGATTGGGAGAAGATGTTTGCAAACCATACATCTGATAAGTGATCGATATCCAAAATACATAAGGAATTCAAACAACTGAATAGCAAGAGAACAAATAAACTGATTTTAAAATGGGCAAAGAAACTGAAAAGACATTTCTCAAAAGAAGACATACAAATGGCCAAGGGATATATGAAAAAATGCTCAATATCACTAATTATCAGGCAAATGTAAATCAGAACCATAGTGAGATATCATTTTAACCCTATTAGAATGGCTATCACTAAAGAGTCAAAACATAATGGTGTTGGCAAAGATGCGGAGAAAAGGGGATGCTTATACACTGTTGACGGGAATGTAAGTTAGTTAATCTCCTATGAAAAACAGTATGGAGGTTTCTCAAAATACTAAAAGTAGAATTACCATGTGATCCAGCAATCCCACTACTGTATATATATCCAGAGGAACTGAAATTACATCAAAGAGGTAAGATAGGGAAACTGCATAGATGCCCATCAATAAACGAATGGATTTTTAAAATGTGATATATATACACAATAGAATGCTAATCAGTCTTTAAAAAAGAAGGAAATTCTGGCATTTACCACAACATGGATGCACCTGGGCGACATTATGCTAACGGAAATAAGCCAGACACACAAAGACAAATTGCACCTAATCCTATTCATATGGAGAATCTAAAAGAATTGAACTCATATAAGCAGACAGTAGAATGGTGGTTACCAGAGGCTGGGCCTGCGGAGTGAAAAATGGCAAGATGTTGGTCAAAGGGTACAAAGTTTCAGTTAGTGAGGAGGATTAAGTTTTAGAACTCAATTGTACAGAATGGTGACTATATGTAATAGTTTATTGTATATTTCAAAATTACTGACAGAGCAGGGTTTTGTCATCATCACAGAAAATTAGAAGTATTTGGGTCAGTTACAGTGACTCATGCCTTTAGTCCTAATGGTTTGGGATGATGAGCAATCCATTGAGGATTATTCAATCGTTTGAGGTCAGGAATTTGAGATCCATTTGGGCAGCATAGCTACACCCATTTTATACAAAAACATTAAAAATAAGCCAGGCATGGTGGCACACACCTGTAGTCTTAGCTACTCTGGAGGCTAAAGCAGGAGGATTGCTTTAGCCCAGGGGTTTGAGGTTGTAGTGAGCTATGATCCCACGCCTGCACTCTGACTTAGGAAATAGAGCGAGACTCTGTCTCAGAAAAAAAAAAAAAAATTGTAAGTATTTGAGGTGATGGATATGTTAATTAGCTTGATCTAGTAATTCCGCAATGTATACACATAGCAAAAGATTACATTATATCACATAAATATAAATACAGATGTTATTTGTCAATTAAAACTAAATAGAAATAAATAAAAAGCAGCCAATCCACCTCATCTTCTGAGATTGGAGAAATAAGATGTTTTGGGGGTATGAGTAGGGATACCTTTGTAGGTGTTTTGCTTTGGAAGATGAGAAAATTTTTTTTTCCAATGACATTTTTCCTTGCTTTAATATTTGTTGTCTTCTTCTGCTTTTGAAATGAGCTCTCAATTACAAAATACCAAACTATACTCAAAAATGGGTGTAGAAAAAGCCAGCCATTGGCACAGCATGGAGAAGCCCACAAATAAGGACAGATAGCAGCAGCATGTGGCAAGAGGTGGGAAGCAGTGGTTACAAATGTTCACAGGAAGCTAAAACTATCCAACAGGTTGTGCCTTAATGTTAGTACAGGCTAGACTAGTTACTACCTTGCAGGGTGCCCTCAGTGTGTTTGGGTTCAGATTCTACACAGCAATACAATTTCTTCCAGTTAAGAGTTCTTGACTTGCACTGATCACAGCATGATTGGAGGTTGCTGGACCAGTCTTGTTAGGTTTTCAAAATGCTGTCGTAGACCTGATAGATGTATTGAGAAACTTCAGGAGCTCTACACTTCAGTGACAGCGTATAACTGGGGTTTCCTGGCTGGATACGTAGCTTGGCCAAAATCCAAATGCCATTAGTGAACTTCAGGGATTGGTACACAATGTCCTGACCTTCCACATTCCTCTTGGCAATAGTCTAAACATTATTGTTTTGCAACTTGCTGGAACCAGTGTCAGCATTTAAATGTCATTCCTTAATCTGAAATTGAAGTTCATTTTCATTGTGAATATTCTTCCATGTTGCAAGGAAGACTTGGTGCTCCATTTTGCCATCTTCTACAAAAAGCACATTGAGTGAGCTGAGGCAGCTGAAGTAGAATACATCGATATTGTTTTTCATAGTCACCTGTTTAAAAGACTCCCCAGAAGATCACCTTGAGAGGGGATAACCTGAGGCTGTTCCAGGTTCGGTGCAGTAGTGGTGCCAACAAGGCTGTCCCCTGCATCAGTGCTCCCATGATGAATTGGCAAGTGTTTATGATGGATTCCATGACTTCCTTCCACAAAAGCATTGGAAGGCTTATGATACACAGAGGCCAAAGAACCAATATGGCAGATTAGTTCATCCAACACAGTTGGCTCAATAAATTCTATCTTCAGAGATCCGTGGCTTCTCAGACAGGACTACTTATTTAGCTGTGACGGGGTCAGTTGAGAGAAGATCCCAATAAATATAGCCCTGGTCTTGAAGGTCAGGATTATCAGAATCCTGTGTTGCCAAAGTCAACACCTGCTGGACTAGTTCCTGTGTTTCTGGTGGTTTCTTGAGAAACAGCTTCACTATGGCAGTAAGCAGAGTCAGCTGCACCTGGGTGCTTTCATCATGAAAACCCTCCAGGAAGCTTTCTAGTAACTCATCTGCATTGTTAATTCTTTCAGCATATTCTCCCACAATCCAAATCATAGTCTCTCGAGCATCTGGCTCATCCAGCGAGTCTAAGTTCTCACATAGAGTGGCAATGATACTTTCACACTTGTTCGAGTATTTGCGGAAGATGTCCCTGATGACAACAATCATTTCTTGGACCGCATAATTCACTTTGGTCTGGATTAGATCAAGCAATGTGCTTCCACAGCATGCTGCAGATTGCTCCATCTTGATGGCACACCATCCAATGGCCCGCACAGCTTTTTGAACAAAGTCAACATTCACCACTGTGGCATATTCCTTCAGTTCTGCCAGAACCTGAGTGATGTTGGCTTGTGATGCCAAATGAATCCTGATGTCCAACTTCTCTAGTTTAACATAGATGGGATCATTGTACTTCATAAAGACCTTGATTTCCTGCTTCAAGATTTCATGCCTTTTCTGGACAATTAAGTTGATGTTCCTCAGGGAGACATACTGCACTTCTGACTCCCCAGACAGCAAAATGACAAGTGGAGGGGCTAACTTCTTCAGCAGCATATTGTAGTAGTCAGAATCCTTAGGTAACAATTCTAGAAACTTCATTAGGACTTTTACTGCTGAAAGCACCACTGCTGAGCTGGCATGGGATAGCTGGGGAGTTACCCGCTCACAGATGCTCTGAGCCTCCCGATCATCTTTAGGGTTGTAATTAGACAGGCAGTCCAGGATGAAATCTGGCCCCTTCAGTGCACTCATTCAGGGCTGTCAGCAGCTTATTAATGTTCTGTGTGTTCAGATCGAGTAAGTTGCTGTTTGGTTGAGATTCACTGACTTCAGATAATGCTGCTACAGCATTAGCCACCACCACTGGATTTGAATCTGCTTTAAGACCTCGTAGAGAATTCAAAAACCCCTGATCTTCCACCATTTGGGCATTGATATCATGGAGCTTTGCCACGCATACTGCTGCTGTTTTCCGAACATAGGAATCCTCATCCTCCAAGCACTTGAGGAGGGGCTCACAGAGATATTCTGTAATTTTGTCTACCCGGATGCACCCCACGGTTTTGACTGCCAAGGCTCGAATCAAAGGATTAGGATCTTCACAGTCCTTTATGAAACTGTTTACAGCCATGATGGCCATTCCTGGCTGACTCTTGGCATAGTTCATCAAATAGAGATACACAAGCTTCTTTGGTTCCAGATTGTCAGTCTGCATACAGTTCATTATGTCTGGAAAGACAGAACTAGCATCCTTCCCCACAGTCATAACAGCAATCACTTTCTTCGCAGCCTCCTTTCTCTTTTATTTCTTTTCATTGTTGAGTTCAGCTTTTAGTTCAAGTATTTCTCCTTTTTTATTGGTTGTGAAATACTTGGAGTCAGTCATGACTTTGGATCTTTAATGTGCACTGGAGGCAGAGGTGAAGGTGAGGGAGGGGTGGTGGCGGCAGCCAGAGAGCACAGCCCCGGTGGTGGTGTAATGGTTCACATTTGGTTGCCTAGATTTTATTGATGAGGTAAGAACAGAAGTGCTCCAACAGCAATCTGTGTATATATCTATAATTGCACTGGGCACAGCACATTGAAATAATCTATGTAAATATCTCATTCCCTAAACCAGAGGTTTTTGAAGTGTGATTCAAAGACCCTCGGAGTCCCTAAAACAATTTTAGAAGGTTTACAAGATCCTCCCTTTTCAACAATGTACCTGTGTGAGGCTGAAATGTTTTCATATATGTCAATCAAATAACATATCACAACAGATTGAATGAAGTTGTTATGACAATCCACTTCTTATATTTATTAAGAGAGATATTAAATAAATTTTCAAAAATGTAAAATAATTCTACTCTTCTCGTTATCTTTTTTTATAAAAATACCGCAATTTTTAAGAAAATATATGTTAATAATGTCAATATATAGTGGGCTTATTATTGGCATTTAAAATAAATCAACAAATTAGTATTGTAAAAGTTCCTCAGTTTTAACTTTGAATGTGGCAAGTATCAACAGATACAATGCAGATAAACAAAAATAATTTTGGGATTCTCAATAATTTTTAAGAGTGTAAAGGACTCTTAAGACCAAAAAGTTTGATCACCACTAATCATAGGATTGCTTAGGGTTGGGCCATCACATTTGTCTTTGTATCTTCAGGGCCTAACACATTGACTGACATATAGTAAGTGCTAAGCATACATTGAATTGAATAGAACTTAAATACCATGAGTAAGGGATAGAGAGCTTGCATTGAGTTCTGAAGATATATATTTGATGAGAAGAATGTGAATGGGAGCTGATCAAGGGTGAGGAAAAGGACTGTCAACAGACTTTGAAGACCCTGATGAAGTTGGAGACCATGAATTTATAGATGTACCAGTATTCAGGATTGTGAGATTTTATTCAACAGTAATAAGCTGTGTACATGTAGGAATAAGGGATGCCACAAAGAAAAGAGTCAAAGATTGTGTTTTCTTATTAACCTACTTTTTTTCATAGGCTTAGAACAGAGCAGGGAGTAAATACACATATTATCTAAATATACATAATTCTTGCCTAGAGCGTGCCCTTTATTCAATGTTTATTTCTGAAGTCAGTGTGTATTTTTTCATATTTTTATATCGATATATCAAAGGTATATATATTCTTGGAGTTTGTGATATTTGATACCTGTATAAATGTGTAATGATCACTCAGGGTAATTGGGATATCCATCACCTCAAACATTTATCTTTTCTTTGTGTTGGAACCATTACGATTCTTGTCTTCCAGCTATTTTGAAATATACGATACATTATTGTTAACTATAAGTTTTCGATTGTACTGTTGAGTATCGGAACTTATTCCTTCTGTCTAACTATATTTTTGTACCCATTAACCAACTTCTCTTCATTTCCTCCTCCCCCTTTCTCTTTCCAGCTTCTGGTAATCATCATTCTACTCTCCATCTCCATGAGGTCCCCTTTTAGAGTTCTTAAGAGTGAGAGCGTGCAATATTTGCCTTTCTAGGCCTGACTTATTTTACTGACCTTAATGACCTCCAGTTTCATCCATGTTGTTGCTAATGACAGGATTTCCTTCTTTCTAAAGGCTGAATAATATTTCATTGTGTATATAAAACAATTTGTTAATCTATTCATCCGTTTATGGAAACAGGTTGATTCCATGTTTTGGTGATTATAAATAATGCTGCAATAAAAATGGGAGTGCAAATATATTTTTAATACACTGATTTTCTTTCTTTAAGATACATACTCAGCAGCAGAATTGTTTGATCATATGGTAGTTCTGCTTATAGTTTTATGAGGTAAAGTGTGTATTTTTTATGAGAATTCCCCAAATGCCTCTTGCCATTGCCCCATCTCTCTCCTTTTTCCCTATAAACAAACGTAAAGAAAGTTAAACAAAAGAGAGAAAAGTTACTCTATTGATTCACTAATCAAGGACATATTGTAACCCTTACTGAATGATGGTCATTTCATTTAGGTGACTGATAAACTTTTGCACTTTTTCAAGATAACGTTCTGAGTTATCCTCACAATTTAAAATTTATTAACAGTTTTTCCAAGTAGAAATGTTTGTTTTAATTTCTAGCTCTCACTCTTTACTATCTCTGTGGGTAAAATTAATTCAAGCTAAAATTTGGAATATTTTGTTGGATCAGCAAGATTTTTTAAAAATGGAAACAATCGCTTTTATTTTGAAAATTGAATTTTTTTAATGAAGAGGTTAGAGATAAGATTTTTATAGATGGAGGTATTGTTTATTCTTAATGTATCGAAAAATCCAGTCTGAGTGCTGGAGCCTAATCTTAGCTTTTAATTTAGATTTTATTTGTATTAAAATAGCCAATAGATGAGAAAACCATATTAATATAATGAATTAATTTGATCCAATATAATTTGATAATGTTTCTTACATTTCCTCAACTTTGGGATATTGCACTTGACAAAAGTCCTTTGTAATAATTTTGGTGATATCATTTCACTGGATGAAAATATTTATATTCTTGTACAATATTTTTTCAAGAGTTTTAGGATTTTTCTATTCATCATTTCTTTTTAATTATTCACAGTGTCTCTTTTTAATAGTAAAACTAATAAATATTTACTGACCCAGATTGTATGGTGTGATTTGGCACACATTAACATCTCTGACCTCATCCTCTACTATTCTAATCCTCACTCAATTTGTTACAGCCACATAGGCCTTCCAACTATCCATTGACCATGTTAGGTACACATCCAACTCAAACATCTTTTAATTGCCTGACTGGAATGCTGTTGCCCAAGAAATCTTCATAGCTTTTCTGCACATCTTCTCATGTATTTTTGAATTACTGCCTTCCCAAGTAAGTCTTTTCTGTCCAACATTTTAAAAATAGCAACACCACTCTCCATTCTCCTTCCCACATTTATTTTTTTCCCTTAGCACTTATCATATGAAATAATATACATAGTATTCATGTGTCTAAGTAAATGTGGGCTTGAAATTATCTATTTATGTCACAACTGTATTTCCAACATCTAGAAAATGTTTTTCTATGTTCCAGAAAAACATATTTCCAGTGCCTAGAACATAATAGTTGCTCAAAATATATTAGTTGAATAAATACATGATTATAGAAAATATAGAGGACATGCAGAAGAGCAAAGAGGGAAAAAGAAGACAATCATTATCCCGCAACCTGGAAATACTCATTGTTATCATTTTGGTGCATTCTTATAAACATATAAATACACACAAACAAATACACATATGCCTATAGTAGTAGAGGTGGTGGTGGCAATAAATTTAATAATAAGAGTAATAGTAGTGTTAATATTTGTTGGCAGTGTTATCATAACATATTATATCATTTGTTAACCACGTTTTCTCACTTAAAATATTTGTCATGACTTCCAATAAAATAGGGGCTTTATGCAGGTCACCAATCATCCATCCAGAGATTGACTCCATTAATTATTTATTGTTATGTAACAAATTACCTTACAAATTAGTTATTTAAAACAACACATATTGATTATCTCACAGTTTCTGTGGTTAAGGAAGTTCGGAACAGCTTAGCTGAGTGGTGATGGCTCAATGTCTCCTCAGAAGTTGCAGTCAAGATACTGACCAGGTTGTTTTCATCTAAAGGCTGATGAAGGCTTGAGATTATACTTTCCAAGGTGATTTATTCATACCTTGGCAAGTTAGTGCTGGTCATTGGAATAAGGCTTCAGTTCTTGCCTCTCCATGAAGCTGCTTGAGTGTTCTCACATGTCAGCTGTTCTCTCCCAAAGTGAGTAATTCAAGAGATGGAAAGGAGGAAGCCACAGTACCTTTTATGACCTAGTCTCAGAAGTTATACATTATCACTTCTACTTAATTCTATTTGTTAGAAGTGGGTCACTAAATGCAGTCCACAATCAAGGAAAGGGAAATTACTTTTTGAAGGAAATTATGTCAAAAAATGTGTAAACATCCATTTCAAACCACCACACCAACTACATAAGTTATAAATATAAGAAATGTTGTCAGCAGTGAGACTAAGGATCATTCCGAAGTCAATAACAAGCTGGAAGCAGCACTTGCCAAATGTAACATAGTTTATATCAAGTTGCAATGAGCCCCTGGGAACTTAAAAACAGCTGTTATTTTCAAAATAGTGGGAACATTTTGTAGAAAGTAAGTGGAAGAAATTCTTGGGGAAAAAACACAGACACATTAATATTGTTCTATTAGAGGAAAGAGTTGGAAGTACAGATTCTTCTCACAAATTCCTTCCTGAAAAAACAAAGCAATAGCACTCCAATGCTACAGAAGTAGTGCTACAAAAGAAAGTAAAACTATGTATTGACTTTTTTCGTGTTTTATGACATGCATGTAAAAGGATTATAGACTTGTTCTAAAATGAGGTGGCAATCACTAAAGTAAAATAATGGACTGGGACAAAAAGGTATAAGAGAAATAATAGAGTTTCATCAGAGACATTTTCATGGTGGGGGAAGATTAAAAATTAAAGCCAAGAATTATTCCAGTGGGAAGATACATACTTAAAAAAATGAAACTGGTTCTAAATGTGAAAATTTTCATAAGTTTTAGAAAGAACGCACAAGATAAAGTTCTGATTTCAGATAACTAAAAGATTCAGATATTGCCAGCTACCTTCCTCTACTCCAGAAAACTGACTGACTAAACAGATAATAGAAGCCATCATCTCTGCCCTCCAGCTTAAGTATTTGATGGTCTCCAGATAAATAGGAAGGAGATCAACTAGAAATCATCAAAATTCTTAGGGACGCAAAGATGGATAAAGCTCTTCCATTCAAACACAAGTGAAAACAAAATAGGACAAATAAAACCTTCTGTAACTTTTTGGAAGGAAAGTATTGCAGGAGAAATTGAACGAAGAACGTATTCTAAAAGATTTGTATGAGAAAACAGAATCAAATTTAGACCAAGATCACTTTAAACTTCTGAGGCAAGGAACATAAATTTCAAATACATAAAAATGAGAGGAAAAATTAAAAATAGATTAAAATACAAAGGGAGTAATCATAGCTAGGAGACAAAAAAGAGA
The DNA here is from genome assembly GCF_002776525.5 of Piliocolobus tephrosceles. Taxonomy (NCBI): domain Eukaryota; kingdom Metazoa; phylum Chordata; class Mammalia; order Primates; family Cercopithecidae; genus Piliocolobus; species Piliocolobus tephrosceles. The sequence goes on along the minus strand of NC_045445.1, from coordinate 60,689,341 downwards.
AAAATTATCCCATAATAAAATTTGAACATATTTTGAAGAGTCAGGGCACAGAAACAAAACTGTATAAAACGGGATCCATGACATTAAGATTCCTAGGATTCAGAGGAAAAGAAACACAAAGGTGATTAGAAGAAAGATGAACAGACATGAAAGACAGAAAAGGCTGTTTTAACATAGGTTGAGTGGTGTGGTTTTGTGTGAGAGAATAGGATGACAGAGAAAAGGTTTGAAAAGCAAAGTGTGATATTGATGCTAATAACCATCTTATTGTTCAGATAAAAATGATCATTATATATATATTATGTATCAGGAAGTACTAATAAAAAGAACATAACAGTAGTATTCATGAAATTATTTAAACATAGGATTAAGTTTTTAAATGTAAAAGGTCACAAAAAAACTTTACATGCAAAGGGTCGTAACAAAATGGAATAAATTCTGCAATAGTACAATAAAATACAAGTAAAAATCAACAGCAGTGAAATAGCACGCCTTCCCAATTATCTATTTGGAAATTTTAAAAGTAATACTCTTTCCTTCATTGCACGAATATTTATGAGCATTAACACAACATGAAGTCTTCTAGATATTAAGAAAATAGCAGTAAACAAAAAACCTAAAAAGATAAGACTTTATTGAGTTTCTATTCTATTGAAAGGAGAGAGACAATACAAGTCTCAACAAGTAAAATATATTGTGTGTAAAATAATGATTAAATGTTATGGAGAAGGGCAAAGCTGAGGATAGGGAGTTTCAGCAGAGGGTGTGTGTGAGAGGAGGTGAGCATATGGTGCCTGTAATCCCAGCTACTTGGGAGGCTGGAGACGGAGTCTCACTGTATCACCCAGGCTGGAGGGCACTGACACTATCTCAGCTCACTGCAACCTCCGCCTCCTGGGTTTTAAGCAATTCTCTCTGCCTCAGCCTCCCAAGTAGCTGGGATTACAGGCACCCCCACCACTCCCGGCTAATTTTTCTATTTTTAGTAGAGACGGGGTTTTGCCATTTTGGCCAGGCTGGTCTTGATCTCCTGACCTCACGTGATCCACCCACCTGGGCCTCCCAAAGTGCTGAGGTTACAGGCATGAGCCACCGCGCCCGGCCGAGTATACGATTTTAAATTAGGTGGGGGAAGACCTCCTCAAAAAGATGACTGGAAAATGAGAGAGCAGGTAATGTAACTATCTGGGTAAAAGAGCATTCTTGGAAGAAGAAAAAGCTAGAGTAAATACCTGCAAATGCGAGTGAGTGTGCTTATTGCAGTCAAGGAAAATTGAGAAGGCCAGAGGAGTCGGAGCAGATTGATTCTGATAGCGAGTAATGGATGAAGTCAGAAAAGTAGGAGAAGGCAGGCATCATGAAGGGCAGAAACTTTCAGATTGTAAGGATTTGCCATTTTATTCTGCACCCGACGGGAAGTCATTGGAAGAGTTTGAATACAAGAGTAACATGATCTGATTTACATTTCTAAAAAATTCTTTCAACATCTGTATTGAGATCACTCTACTCTACAAGTGGGAAGTAGGGAAAGTTGTTACAGGCTATTATGATGATCCAGGCAAGAGGTGATGTTAACATAGAACAGGGTGTAAAATGGAAGAGATCAGATTGTAGATTTATTTTTAAGGTTGAGCCAGTATGATTTGTTAATAGATAGGATGAGCAGTATGAGGAAAGAGAGAGGAATAAAAATGATTCTAAGCATGAGCAACTTACAGGGATGAATTTGTAATTTACTCAGGTAAGGATGATTTGGGGACAAGTGTAATCTGGTGAAAGTATCAGAAGTTATTTTAGGTCGTGTTAGGTTTGATATGTCCAGTAACATCCAAGTAGAAATGTCAAGAAAATAATTGTATAGTTGAACATACAAACCTTGAGTTCAAGAGTAAGAAATAAGCTAGCAGTATATATTTTGAGGTCAGTCAATGAATAGATGGCATTTTAAGCTATGGACTGAATAGAAGTGTAGATAGAAAATAGATGGTTATACGGCTTGGCGATTAGAAGGAACCAATAATGGGGTGAGAGAAGGAATGGCCAGTGAGGTAGAACAATTAGGAGAATATGTTATCTTAGATACTAATCTAAGTAACTCTTGGGTTAAAAATTTCTATTTGAGATTATAAACTACTTGAAAATTACAGTCAGTGAAAATGTTTCATGTTAAAATCTGGGGGCCTGACCATAGTGAGAACTACAGTATATTTCAGAGTGTGACTTAATTAGAAAAATATAAAGAATAAAAATAAATAAAATAAGTGTCTACCTCAATAAACTGAAAAAAGATAACAAAGTTCCCAAATAATGTAGGAGAAAATAACTGAGTTAATAAGATCCAGAAAAATATTTCCTATTAAAGGTACAATCAATCAGGATGTGTTAATGGTCTTGAAACTTAATGTAGTCACTAATATTTATTGAAAACTTATTAAGTGCTAGGCGCTGTTTTAAACACTATATGGATTATATCATATGACAAGGAATCATTAGAAGAAAATTCCTTAAATTTTCTAAGTAGATGATCAGATCACATGTCATTATTGACATTGTTTCTTTTTGTAATATTTTTACATGTTAAAAAATATTCGTATTAGATTGTCTTGGGCCTGCAGAACAATGTTTAAGACAAGAATGGACACTATCACATTTACTATTAAACACTGTTCTGCATTTAAGGAATTCAACTGAAAGATTATTTACTTAATAAAATTTGGTAAAAGGATGTGAATTTAAGATCAACATACAGAAATTTTTACAAGGTCTGTACATTGTCAATGCCGAATTGTGAAACATAATAGAAAATAAAAATTGATTTATAATTGTTATGAAACTACCTAAGTATAAACCTAAGAAGGCATGTACATGACCTTTATAAAGACACTTTAAACTTTACTAAGGGCATGAAACACACCTAATACAGGGAGGAAAAACCTACATTTATCAGTACTCAATGTTATAAATATGTGAATTTTCACCAAAATAGATCTATAAATTTGTTTTCAATCTAAACAGTTCATACAAAGTATTTTAATAGGATTTAGCAAACTTATTCTAGATCCATGCATTAATGGAGAAGAGAATGCATGAGAACAGACAAGAAAATTATTGTAAAGAAACCAAATAAAAGGCATATGCCCTAATAGTTATCAAAATAGAGTATAAAGTTTTAGTAAAGCTCTATAATATTAGTACATAATAAAAATGCAGATCAATGGATAAAACAGAGAAATTTGGAATAGACATTTCTCTATATGTAAATTTAAGTTATGGAAAAACATTTCAAATCGAAAGAAAGTGGTAGCATATGCAATAAATAAGTTGAGATAATCAGACATATAGATGAGAAAAGAAATGAAAATAGGTAGTCTTTCACAATATACATATATGTTAATTATAAGTTCATGAATATCTGTATAGATGAATAAAAAATTGAAGTATAAAGTAATATTTTCATAATTCAGAGGAGGTAATCTTTATCGGATCTTTATCACACAGTCAAAATTAAAAGATAATACTATATAAAAAGTATATAAAAATTAAATGCCAATAAAAAGATGTGGAGATAATATCTGAAGCATATCTAACAAATACTCATGCCTGTAATATATAAAATTCCTATAAATTAATAAGAAATAGAAAACCAATCTATTAAGTTATTGAAACTTTATAGATTATATAAAAATAGCCAATAAGCATGAAAAATGTTCAATCACATGAATAGTCATCAAATAGTTTAATGTAAAAATTAGATATTATGTGTTGGCCAGGTGGGGTGGCTCATGCCTATAATCCTAGCACTTTAGAAGGCCAAGGCAAGTGGATAACAAGGTCAGGAGTTCAAGACCAGCCTGGGCAACATAGTGAAACCCCGTCTCCACTAAAAATATAAAAAATTACCCAAGCACGGTAGCGGGCACCTATAATCCCAGCTACTCAGGAGGCTGGGCAGGAGAATCACTTGAATTCAGCAGGAGGAGACTGCAGTGAGCCAAGATTGTGCCACTGCACTCCCGCCCTGGCAACTGTGTGAGACTCCATTTAAAAAAGAAAAGAAAAGAAATATTTGCCATCCATCAACTGGGGACAAAATTCAAACCTGATATATCAAATAATAGACCATAATTATTTAATGATAATCAATAGAAGTACAAATTTTAAAATGAGTCCATTAAAATCAAGAGATCAAGAAAGTTTATGTGCACTGATTTTTCTCACCTTTGGTAATGGGCTGCAAATAAGTAAGTGACATCTCAAAGATTGCCCAATGTAGTATAAACTACCTGTGATATTATAATGGAATAATGATTTACAACAGCAGAAGTATTACAACACTGAAACAGAGAACGAATAAATGTAAAATCCACTAAAAGAGAAAGCATTGTATAAAACAAGGTAAAAAGATCAAACATTTATAAATTTAATAAGTATTGTGAGAATAACTCTACCTATTAGCTAATAAAAGAAAAAGGCTCCTATAGTTCATAGACAAGAGTACTGTATTTGTAAAACATGGTGATTTAGAATGGTTGAAAGTTAAATAATGGACAAATAAAAAATAATTTAAACAGTAGAAAGTAAAGCTTGTACATTAACAAATATTTCAATTCCTGGTAAGAAATATTATGTATGTATTAGTTTGCTAGAGCTACAAAAATAAAATAACACAAATTAGGTGGCTTACACAACAAAAATTTATTTTCTCATAGTTCTGGAGGCTGGAAATCCAAGATCAAGCTGTTGGCTAGTTTCGTTTCTCCTGATACCTTTCCCTTGATCTTGCAGATGACTGCCTTCTTGCTGTACTCACATGGCCTTTTGTCTATACATGCATGTCCCTGGTGTCTCTTCTTGTATGTATACCAGTTGGTTAGCGGATAAGAACATACAGTTAGATAGAACTAATAAGTTATAGTATCAGCAGTACAGTAGGAAAATTATAGTTAACAATAATTCATTGTATATTTCAAAATAGCTAGAAGAGAAGAATTGCAATGTTCCCAACACAAAGGAAAGATAAATGTTTCAGTTAATGGATAGCCCAATTGCCCTGATGTGATCATTACATATTATATACAGGTATTAAAATATCACATGTACCCCATAAATATGCATAACTAATATATAGCAATTAAGGATTAAAAAGATAAGTACACCAATTCTATGGGATTAAGGTCCTACTTTTGTTACCTAATTTATCCATAATTACTTTTTTAAAGACCTTATTTCTAAATACATTCACGTTGAGTGTTGGGGCTTTAACATAGGAAATTTGGAGATACACAATTCAGCCCATAACAGAAGAGCACTTTAAAATCATTTTTCAAAAGGTGTTTTTTTTTTCCAAGATGGTGGATTGAAGTCTGTGTTAACATGCTTCTCTCACTTTGAAGGATATAATAGTGTGTAGAGCTTTACAGTGTCAACCCTTTTTCCATGAAGCAACACAGGAACTTAACAAGGAAGCTGACAGAATCCACAGACCCTTTGAAAGAAGTGGTAGGCTACAGCCTATACCACGAGACAGGTAAAAAACTGTAAATTTTCAGAGTGTGAGAGGAGGAGAGACTGCCTCCAGGATACATATCCCCTCTGAGGAACCTGAAAATCAAGGCCACAGGGGAAGGCCTTAACCTTACCCAAAGTTAGAACTTATTTAGGAAGTAGGGAGAAATATGAAAGTAGAAGCAGCAGTGGCAAGTGCCCTGCAGGCAGTCCTCATCTTTAGCACAGACTAAGGGATGTCATTCCTTATTACATGCCTTGGGGAAGTCAGACAACTAACTCAGGCAGTGGTCACAGATTTGAAGAAGCTCCTAACTGAATTTCATGATATAACATCAAATTGGGATGAAACTCCTTGGCCAGAACCCAGGGGGCAAGTGGGAAGTGCACTGAAGCCACAAATGCAGGAGTCAGGCCCCCAGCCTTGTGGGCAGATGGGGTGGGGCATAGTCTGAATGCTGCAGTAGTTATTTCTGCATGGAAAGTTTATGGCCTTGGGCAGACTTGCGTTCTGAGCACAGACTGCCCAGAACGTAGGTCAGTGCTGCTAGTGGTGCTCTGTAGGTGTGAGATCTGCCTTGTCAATTGTGTGGGATCTGGGTGAGGTTTACTGCTGCCTGCTACTCACTACTCCTTGTGTGAACTCTTCTGTGCAGCAGAGGCAGTTATACTCTCTCTGGAACACTACCTGATTGACCTGAGAACCTCCCCACTACATCCACAGGGGCGACAGCTTGCCCTGTACATGGAGAATCAGAGTAAAGACCTGCCTAACCCAGCCTCCACCTGGCTGTGCCCCTTTACCTGCCCTGATTGCTTAACACAAAGGACAAAATGTTTTGGGAGGTTTATGGCCCCACTCATCACCTGAGAAACCAGAATAACACCCCTGGGCAACATAGGGCAAGCTCAAATCCCACTGCTACTCCACAGCTAGTATTCTTTTGCAAAAGCAACCTCCTGGCTAGAGGCCAACTGACACAGACTATTAATACCATCTCTAGGTAGAATAACACTGCTCCCAGAAAGGAGAAAACCAGTGAGTGACCGCAGCCGTCAACGTTGCCTGCAGCACCCTGCCTAACCAGGAGGTCCTGAGTCTGTCCACGTAATCAGTTCACTAATATTACAAAGAGCATTCAAGAAAACCAGAACACTCAGGTGATCTTTAACCAAGAAATCTCACAGAGTCTATGTCACTCCTTTGCTGCCCCATCAGAGCTGGTGCAGGTACTCACCACTAGGAAGACTTGAGGAAAGGTCACATTACTGGATCCCTAGCAGACATTCCACAGCACCAGCATGGAGTGTGGCAGCTCCACTGGATGGCTAGACCCAGAAGAGCAATAGTGATCACTGTAGTTTGGCTCTCAGGAACTTGTACTTTTAGGGAAATGGGGAGAGCACCATATCAAGGGAACACCTCATGGAACAAAGAAATCTGATGGCAGACCTTAAGTCCCATATCTTTCTGCTGTTGGAAAGTTTCTATCCGCAGAGACACAATTGCAGTGCTCGGCTCAGCAGGGAAAGTGTGCAGCTCTACCCCAACAGTCAGGCAGATTTGGTACTTGTGAAGGCTCTTGGAAAAGGGTACTCATTTCTCCCCTAGTCCACCTCTGCAGACACACCTGGGGTTTCTCTCACAGGAGCTCAGTATGGGTGCACCTATAGACAGCTTCCCTGGAATATTTCAGGATGACTGCATCCCCACAGGAGGAGCATCCCACAGGTTCAGGCTTGCATGAGGGACAGAGTCATAATTCTTCTCTACTTGGAACATCAACATTCCTACAAATGAAATAGATGTCTCAGGCCGGGCGTGGTGGCTCATGCCTGTCATCCCAACACTTTGGGAGGCCGAGGTGGTTGGATTGCAAGGTCACGAGTTCGAGACCAGCTTGGCCAATATGGTGAAACCCCATCTCTACTGAAAATACAAAAATTAGTCAGAAGTGGTGGCGGGCACCTGTAGTCCCAGCTACTTGGGAGGCTGAGGTGGGAGAATCACTTGAACCTGGGAGGTGGAGGTTGCAGTGAGCCGGGACTACACCACTGCACTACAGCCTGGGTGACAGAGTCTCACTCTGTCTCAAAACTAAAAAAAAAAAAAAAAAAAAAAGATGTCTCTCTGATTTTAATAGCCAGAACATGGAGATAGGAGTGAGTCTGAGACGTGGATAGGTTTCCTGCCCTGGCACAGGTGCTGAGGTAGCTCCCACCATTCCTCCTGATAAAACTTCACTGTGTCTAATTGAGAACTCTCCCAGCCACCTTAATCAAGGCTGGTATTTCTTACCTCCAGTATGTATTTCATTTACCCACTTTTTTTTTGGCTATAACTGTTTCCTACCCAGAAATACCTCCTCTACTGGTCTGAAGCCTGAACAATTAACTTGGTAAATAAAATTCTGGAGGAAAATTAAATACATAAAAAAGTACAGACCATTGGGAAATGAGATATGCTTCAAGAGACCTCTGCCATTCCAACACCATAGGAGACAATGAACTTGCCCACACACTGAGTACACTGCTACTACAACCAGCATCTGAGGAAGCCATCAGACAAAGATCAAGGAACTCATACAGAGTCTTCATCCATAAAAGCACCAGGAACCAAATTAGGCTATAGTAAACTATAAATATTAAGTAACATACTTAAAGGAAAAAATAAATTAAAAAAAGAAATACAATCAAATAAAAAACAAATTCAAGATCAATTAGAAGATATAGTCTACACAAATGACAAGGAGCCAGAAAAGAAATTCTGGTAATATGACAAAACAGGATTCCATAATGCCTCCAAAAGATTTTACCAGCCCTCCAACAATGCACAAAAACTAATATGAAATATTTGAAATACTTGATAAAGAATTCAGAAGGTTGATTTCTAAGCTACTCAAGGAGATACCAGAGAAAGGTACAAATTAACATAAACATAAAGAAATATAATGAAATAATTCAGGATATGAATAAAAAACTTTCTAGAGAGATAGATAAAATAAAAGAAAATCCATTGGAATTTTTGAAAATGAAAGACATACTTGGGGAACTACAAAATGTAATGGGAAGTTTCAACAATAGATTAGAACAAGTAGAAGAAAGAATTTCAGAACTCAAAGGTAAGACTTTTGAATTAACACAGTCAGACAAATATAAATATGAAAGGATCAAATGAAATAAACAAAGTCTCCAAGATATATGGGATTATGTAAAATGGCCAAACCTAAGAATAATTGATGTTCTTGAGGGAGAACAGAAGTTTAAACATTTGGGAAACTTATTTGATGGAATCATTGAGGAAAACTTCCCTGGCCTTGATAGAGCTTTAGATATCCCAATACAAGAAGTTCAAAGAATTCCTGGGAAATTCATTGCAAAAAGATCATCACCGAAGCTCTTAATCATTAGGCCTTCTAAACTCAACGTGAAGGAAAGAATTCTAAGAGTTGTGTGAAAAAAGCATCAAGTAACTTATAGAGAAAAACCAATCAGACTAACAGCAGACTTCTCAGCAGAAGCCTGAATAAGGGAAGAGACAACCCCTCATATTGTCTTATGCCCAATTTCTGCCTCCAAAGAAAGAAGAAGTAAAAACTAAAAGGCAGAAATGAAATCCACAGGCAGACAGCCTGGTGCCACACCGTGGGCCTGGTAGTTAAAGATCTACCCCTGACCTAATCACTTATGTTATCTATAGATTACAGACATTACACAGAAAAGCACTGTGAAAATCCCTGTCCTCTTCTGTTCTGTTCTAATTACTGGTGCACACAGCCCCCAGTCATGTACCCTCTGCTTGCTCAATGGATCATGACCCTTTCACACGGACCCCCTTAGAGTCCTTAAAAGGGACAGGAATTGCTCACTTGGGGAGCTCAGTTGTTGGAGACGGGAGTCTTGCTGAATCTCCTGGCTGAATAAAACCCTTCCTTCTTTAACTCAGTGTCTGAGGGGTTTTGTCCGTGGCTTGTCATGCTACATTTCTTGGTTCCCTGACTGGGAAGTGAGGTGATTAATGGATGTTCAAGGCAGCCCCTTGGGTGGCTTAGGTCTGCCCTGTGGAGCATCCCTGCGGGGGATTCCGGCCAGCTTGAGCGACACGGATCCTGAGAGTGCTCCTGGGTAGGCAATTGCCCCAGTGGAATGCCTCACCAGAGCAGCACATGGTAGGCCTCCGTGGAGGATCAACATAGTGGCTGGACACCGGGAAGGAACTGGCACTTGGAGTCCAGAAAACTGAAACTTGGTAAGACTAGTCTTTGCAACTTGCCCACTCCATTTGAGTGGAAGCATGGGCTGATCACCCATGGCATGCCTGTACTGGCACTTTGGTTTTTGTTTTTTACTTGACTTGGATTGCTTGATACTTTGGTTTTGGTTTTCACCTGGCTTGGATTTCTTGATACTCTGATTTTGGTTTTGATTCTGGTTTGGTGTAAACTGTAAAAATGTGTGTGTGCCTTTTTTACCCGTTCTTTGTTTTGTGGTGTGCACATGGTGTGAGTGTGGTGTTTTGTCTCAAGGAAACATAGGTTGGGCACAAAGTAAGCCTACCCTACTAGGAACTATGTTGAAAAATTTCAAAAAGGGTTTTAAGGGAGACTATGGAGTCACTATGACACCAGGAAAACTTAGAACTTTGTGTGAGATAGATAGGCCAGCATTAGAGGTGTGTTGGCCATCAGAAGGAAACCTGAACAGGTCCCTTGTCTCAAAGGTATGGCACAGGGTAACCTGTAAGCCAGGGCACCCAGATCAGTTCCCATGTATAGATTCTTGGTAACAGCTAGTTTTGGACCCACCCACAGTGGTTAAGAGGACAGGTAGTAGCAGTACTAGTAGAAAAAGACAGTTAGTTAAGGAAGATTCTCACTGCACCCACCGAGGGAAGTCAGCACCAAAACTCCTGTCCAAACCAATGCCAGAAGAATCATGGCAGTAATTGGTACCAGCAGTACCCCCTTCTTATTGACAGGAAGGGCTCCCCACTCCTGAGCCCACAGCACCTCCACCTCCACCAGATAACCACACCCCTAGACCACTCAGAGTAGACAAAAAAGGAAGTGAAGCCACGTGGGAGAAACTCTTCCCTTGGCCCAAGACTGAAATCCAAATGCCCCTGAGAGAGCAGTGATATACTGGGGTAGATGAGGACGGACACATGGTGGAAAGGCGTGCCTTTGTGTATCAACTTTTCACCTCTGCCGACCTCCTCAATTGGAAAAATAATACTCCATCTTACACTGAAAAGCCTCAAGCTTTAATTGACTTGCTCTGAACTATTATACAGACTCATAACCCTACTTGGGCTGATTGCCACCAGCTGCTCATGTATCTCTTTAATACAGATGAAAGGTGAAGGGTGCTCCAGGCAGCAACTAAGTGGCTAGAGGAGTACGTCCCAGCTGAATATCAAAACCCCCAAGAATATATAAGAATTTAGCTGCCAGGAACGGACTCCAAATGGGACCCGAATCAGGGACCAGACATGGAGAGGCTAAGACGGTGCCATAAGGCATTAATAGAAGGTCTAAAGAAAGGGGTTCAAAAGGCTACAAATGTAAATAAGGTCTCTGAGGTTATCCAAGGAAAAGAGGATAGTCCAGCACAATTATATGAAAGACTGCATGAGGCTTACTGTATGTACACTCCTTTTGATCCCGATAGCCCTGAAAATCAGGGCATGATTAAATTGGCCTTAGTCAAAGCATGGAAGGTATCAGGAGAAAAATGCAGAAACAGGCTGGGTTTGCGGGTATGAATACCTCACAGTTACTGGAAATAGCCAATGAAGTGTTTGTGATTAGAGATGCAACAAGCCACAGAGAAAGCAGTAAGTAAGGCAAACGCCAGGCTAGGTGAAACACCGACTTACTGGCCACGGCCATTAAGGGAATTCCCCTGAAAGGAGCGGGAAAGGGTGGTTCCGGGAAGAATACCCAATCTAATCGCCCATGCTTGCAAAGTAACCAATGCGCTTATTGTAAGGAAACAGGACATTGGAAAGATAAGTGTCCCCAACTGAAGGAAAAGCAAGGTGATTCAGAACAAAAAACCTCAGATACAGACGAGGGAGTTTTGTTCAACCTGGCTGAAGGGCTATTGGACTGAAGCAGACTGGGCTCAAGTGCTCCCAAGGAGCCCAGGGCCAGAATTACAACTGGGGGCAAGGACACTAAGTTTTTGGTTGATACTGGTGCTGAACATTCAGTAGTGACCATTCCGGTCACCCCCTTATCCAAGAAAACTATTGATATAACCAGAGCAACAGGAGTTTCCACTAAGCAGGTTTTTCTGTCTACCATGGACCTGCTTGGTGGGGGGGACATGAGATAGTTCACCAGTTCTTGTACATGCCTGACTGTCCCTTGCCCTTACTGGGAAGAGGCTTGCTTAGCAAACTGAGAGCCACCATCCCCTTTACAAAACAGGGCTCTTTACAGCTATAATTACTGGGAACAGGCGTTATCATGGCCCTTACGCTCCCCCAGGAAGAAGAATGGAGACTTTTTCTAACCGAGCCAGGCCAAGAGATAAAATCATCTCTAACTAAGCGATGGCCCTGAGTATGGGCAGAGGATAACCCTCTGGGACTGGCGGTCAACCAAGCCCCTGTACTCATAGAAGTTAAGCCTGGGGCCCAACTAATTAGACAAAAGCTGTATCCAGTTCCCAAAGAAGCTCTGGAAGGAATCCAGGTTCATCTCAGGCACTTGAAAGCCTATGGAATTACACTTCCTTGCCAGTCTCCATGGAACACCCCACTCCTGCCTGTCCCTAAGCCAGGGACCAAGGACTACCGGCCAGTACAGGACTTGCGCTTGGTCAACCAAGCTACAGTGACTCTGCAACCAACAGTTCCTAACCCTTACATATTGAGGACAGTTGGTTTACCTGTCTGGACTTAAAAGATGCCTTCTTTAACATCAGACTAGCTTCTGAGAGCCAGAAGCTGTTTGTCTTTCAGTGGAAAGACCCGGAGTCAGGTGTTACCACTCAGTACACTTAGACCTGGCTTCCCCAAGGGTTCAAGTCTACCCTACTATCTTCAGAGAGGCCCTGGTTCAAGACCTGCAAAAGTTTCCTGCTAAAGACCTAGGCTGTGTCTTGCTCCTGTACGTGGACGACCTTCTGCTGGGACACTCCACGGCAGTCGGGTGCACAAAAGGGACAGATTCCCTGCTTCGGCACCTAGAGGACTGTGGGTATAAGGTGTCCAAGAAGAAAGCTCAGATCTGCAGACAACAGGTATGCTACCTGGGACTCACTATTCGGAAAGGGAAGCGCAGCCTGGGGTAAGAAAGAAAGCAGGTCATCTGCAGCCTACCAGAACCTAGAACCAGAAGGCAAGTAAGTGAATTCCTAGGAGCTGTGGGGTTTTGCAGATTATGGATTCCAAACTTTGCAGTACTAGCCAAACCTTTGTATGGAGTTACAAAGGGGGGCAACCAGGAGCTTTTTGAATGGGGGCCTCTACAACAGCAAGCCTTTTGTAAGTTAAAGGAAAAATTTATGTCAGCCCCAGCCCTAGGACTACCAGATTTGACAAAGCCCTTTACACTCTATGTGTCAGAAAGAGAAAAAAATGGCAGTGGGAGTTTTAACCCAGACTGTGGGGCCCCGGCCAAGACCACTGGCCTATCTCTCAAAACAACTAGATGGGGTTTCCAAAGGCTGGCCACCATGTCTAAGAGCCCTGGCAGCAACAGCCCTGTTAGTACAAGAAGCAGATAAACTAACCCTTGGGCAAAACCTGAATATAAAGGCCCCCATGCTGTGGTAACTTTGATGAATACCAAAGGACATCATTGGTTAACAAATGCTAGATTAACCAAGTACCAAAGCTTGCTATGTGAAAATCCCTGCATAACTACTGAAGTCTGTAATACCCTAAATCCCACCACCCTGCTCCCAGTATCAGAGAGCCCGGTCGAGCATAACTGTGTAGAGGTGTTGGACTCAGTCTATTCTAGCAGACCTGACCTTCAGGACCAGCCATGGGCATCAGTAGACTGGGAGTTATACGTGGATAGGAGCAGCTTCATCAATCCACAAGGAGAAAGATGTGCAGGATATGTGGTGGTAACTTTGGATGCTGTCATTGAAGCCAAACCATTGCCACAGGGCACTTCAGCCCAGAAGGCTGAGCTCATTGCTTTAACTCGGGCTCTAGAACTCAGTGAAGCTAAGATTGTAAACATCTACACTGACTCTCGATATGCCTTTCTAACCCTCCAAGTGCGTGGAGCATTATATGAGGAAAAGGGCCTGTTAAACTCTGGGGGAAAGGACATAAAATATCAACAAGAAATTCTACAATTATTTTAGAGGCAGTGTGGAAACCTCAGAAGGTGGCAGTCATGCACTGCAGGGGACACCAGTGAGCCTCCACCTCAGTGGCCTTAAGAAACTCTCGAGCTGATTCAGAAGCTCAAAAATCAGCATCTACCCCTTACTGGGCATTGGTAACAGCCCCCTTATTCCCTCAAACACCTGACCTGGTACCTACCTATTCTAAGGAAGGAAAAGACTTCTTCCACGCAGAAGGGGGGCAAGTAATAAAAGGAGGATGGATCAGACTGCCAAATGGTAGGGTAGCTGTGCCGCAGTTGCTGGGAGCCACAGTCATATTGGCCATGCATGAAACCACTCATCTAGGTCAAGAGTCACTTGAAAAATTGTTTGGCCAGTACTTCTATGTCTCACACTTGCCAACTTTTGTCAAAGCAGTAGCACAATGATGCGTTACTTGCCAACAGCACCATGCAAGGCAAGGCCCCACTGTTCCACCCGGCATACAACCTTATGGAGCGGCTCCTTTTGAGGATCTTCAGGTGGATTTCACAGAAATGCTGAAATGTGGAGGTAACAAGTATTTTCTGGTTATTGTGTGTACTTACTCTGGGAGGGTGGAGGCTTATCCAACACAAACTGAAAAGGCCTACGAGGTAACCCATGTGCTTCTCCAAGATCTTATTCCTAGGTTTGGATTGCCTTTACGAATTGACTCAGATAACGGGCCAGCATTTGTGGCTGACTTGGTACAGAAGACAGTAAGGGCATTAGGAATCACTTGGAAACTACATGCCGCCTACCGACCTCAGAGTTCCAGAAAGGTGGAGTGAATGAATAGGACTATCAAAAATAGTTTAGGGAAAGTATGTCAGGAAGCAGGATTAAAGTGAATACAGGCCCTTCCTATGGTATTGTTTATAATTAGATGCACTCCTTCTAAGAAAACAGGATACTTCCCTTATGAAATACTGAATCATAGGCCTCCTCCTATACTACAGGAGTTTCCAGGCACTCCCAGAGAGTTAGGTGAAATTAAATTACAGCGACAACTACAGACTTTAGGAAAAATTACACAAACAATCTCAACTTAGGTAAATGAGAAGTGTACTACCAGCTTATTCTCCCCAGTTCACCCTTTCTCTCCAGGTGATTGTGTGTGGATCAAGGACTGGAACGTAGCCCCTTTGCGGCCACGGTGGAAAGGACCTCAGACCATCATCCTGACCACCCCCACGGCTGTAAAGGTAGAAGGAGTCCCAGCCTGGATCCACCACAGCTGTGTGAAGCCTGCAGTCACTGAAACCTGGGAGGCAAAACCGAGCCTGGACAACCCTTGCAAAGCGACTCTGAGGAGGACGACAAGCCCTGCTCTAGTCACACCTGAAAGCTGACTGGTCTACACACGGCCAAAGCATGAGGACAATCATCATGAGACTCATTTTCCTTATAACTTGGACTTGTATAGTAAAAACTTCCACTGATTTTCTGTATGGAGGACTGCTCTCAGTGTATACACCAGGTTACCAAGGTAGAGCAAGGAGTTAAACATTAAAACAATCCTTCTGTTCTATAGTTACTATGAATGCCTAGGAACTTTAAAAGGAACATGTTTATATAATGACACTCAGTACAAAGTATGTAGCCAAGGAAACGACTGACCAGATGTATGTAATGACTCCTCTGAGCCTCCTATGTCCACAGTTTTTCAAAGAAGATTAAGGACTGAAGACTGGTGGGGACTCATAAATGATACAAGTAACGTATTAGCCAAAGCAGAAGAAAAAGGGATGCCCAAAAGCATAATCTTGAAATTTGATGCCTGTGCTGCCATTAATAGCAATAAGTTAGGAAGGGGATGTGGCTCTTTTAGTTGGGAAAAAGGCTATATGACCGAAAACAAGTACATTTGTCATGAATTAGGACTGTGTGGAAATGAATGTGGATACTGGTCTTGTGTTATTTGGGCCACTTGGATAAAAAAAAATGAAAAGGATTCAGCCTACCTTCAGAAAGGAAAAAAATGCCCCTTCCTGTAATAACGGACGCTGTAACCCCTTAGAGATAGTAATAGCCAATCCCTTTGATCCTCACTGGAAAAAAGGGGAGCATGTGACCTTAGGAATTGACAGGGCCAGACTGGATCCTCCAATAAATATCTTGGTTCGAGAAGAAGTTTACGAACACTCTCCTGAGCCAGTGTTTCAAACTTTCTATGATGAACTAAATGTGCCAGTACCAGAAATTCCAGGAAAAACAAGAAATTCGCTTTTACAATTAGCCGAGTATGTAGCCCAGTCTCTCGATGTCACTTCATGTTATGTATGTGGAGCAGCTGTAATGGGAGATAAATGGCCATGGGAATCCCAAGGATTAGTATCTACAGACCCAGTTCCTGATGAATTCTCGGCTCAAAAGAATCACCCTGATAATTTCTGGGTCCTAAAAGCCTCAATTATTGGACAATATTGCATAGCTAGAGGAGGAAAAGAATTCTCTCACCCCGTAGGATGACTTAGTTGTCTGGCACAGAAGCTGTATAATGGTACCACAAAAACAGTCACTTAGTGGAGTTCAAATCACACAGAGAGAAATCCATTTAGTAAATTCTCAAAGTTGCAAACCGTGTGGACCCACCCAGAGTCCAACTGGGACTGGACAGCCCTCATTGTATTATGCTGGATATGTGGGCCTAGAGCTTATGCCAAATTACCTGACCAGTTGGCAGGTAGTTGTATTATTGGCACTATTAAACCATCTTTCTTCCTATTGCCCATAAAAACAGGCAAACTCCTGGGCTTCCCTGTCTATGCTTCCCATGAAAAGAGAAGCACAGCTATAGGAAATTGGAAAGATGATGAATGGTCCTCTGAGAGAATCATACAATATTATGGGCCTGCTACTTGGGCATAAGATGGCTCGTGGGGATACTGGACCCCCATTTACACGATCAACTGAATCATATGGTTACAAGCTGTATTAGAAATAATCACTAATAAAACCAGCAGAGCCTTGACTATTCTGGCCTGGCAAGAAACTCAGATAAGAAATGCTATCTATGAAAAGAGATTGGCTCTCAACTACTTGCTAGCAGCTGAAGGAGGGGTCTGTAGGAAATTTAACCTTACTAATTGCTGTCTACACATAGATGATCAAGGGCAAGTAGTTGAAGACATAGTTAAAGATATGACAAAATTGGCACATGTGCCCATGCAAGTGTGGCATGGATTTGATCCTGGGGCCATGTTTGGAAAATGGTTCCCTGAGCTAGGAGGACTTAAAACTCTTACAATAGGAGTTATAAGAGTAATAGGAACTTGCTTAGTGCTCCCTTGTTTGCTACCTGTACTTCTTCAAGTGATAAAAAGCTTCATTGCTACCTTAGTTCACCAAAATGCTTCAGCACAAGTGTACTATATGAATCACTATCGATCTGACTTGCAAGAAGACACGGGTCGTGAGAATGAAAGAGAGAACTCCCACTATTGAGTGAGATTCTCAAAGAGAGGGAATAGGGACGAGACCACCCCTCATATTGTCTTATGCCCAATTTCTGCCTCCAAAGAAAGAAGAAATTAAAAACTAAAAGGCAAAAATGAAATCCATGAGCAGACAGCCTGGCACCACACCTTGGGCCTGGTAGTTAAAGATCAACCTCTGACCTACTCACTTATGTTATCTATAGATTATAGGCATTGTATAGAAAAGCACTGTGAAAATCCCTGTCCTGTTCTGTTCTGTTCTAATTACTGGTGCATGCAGCCCCCAGTTATGTACCCCCTGCTTGCTCAGTCGATCACGACCCTCTCATGTGGACCCCCTTAGAGATGTGACCCCTTAAAAGGGACAGAAATTGCTCACTTGGGGAGCTTGGTTGTTGGAGATGTGAGTCTTGCCGAAGCTCCCGACTGAATAAAGCCCTTCCTTCTTTAACTTGGTGTCTGAGGGGTTTTGTCTGCAGCTTGTCCTGCTACATTACAAGATAGAAGAGACTGGAGCCCTACCTTTAGCCTCCTTAAACAGAATAATTGTCAACCAGGAATTTTGTATTCACCACAACTAGGCTTTATAAACGAAGGGGAAATAAAACTATTATAAGACAAGCACATGCTTAAGGAATTTGCCACTACCAAGTTAGCACTACAAGGAAAGCTAAAAGGAGTTCAAAATCTTAAAACAAAAGTTTCATATGCACCACAATAGAACCTGTTGAAAGCATAAAAATCTCAGGGCCTATAAAACAATAGCACAGAAACTGCTGAAAAAAAATCTAGGGAACAACGAACATGATGAATAGAACAATACCGCACATCGTAATATTAATGTAGATTTCAAATGGCCTAAATACTCCACTTCAAAGACACAGATGGAAGAATGGATAAAACATCACAAAGCTAATGTCTGCTGTCTTTAAGAGACTCACTGAACACTTAACGATTCATATAAACTCATAGTCAAGTTGTGGACAAAAGATATTCCAAGCAAATAGAAATCAAAAGACAGCAGAAATAGCTATTCTTATATCAGAAAAATATACTTTAAAGCAACAACAGTAAAGGAAAAGGCAAAGGAAGTCATTATATATTGAAGTATTTAATGAGAAAAGAATCAATCCAAATAAAAATTACAATCCTAAGTTTATATACACCTAACACTGAAGCTCTCAGATTAATAAAACAGTTACTACTACACCTAAGACATGAGATAGAGAGAAAGACAATAACAGTCTGGGACTTCAATACTCCAGTGACAGCATTAGACAGATTATTGAGACAGAATATCAACAAAGAAAAAATGGACTTAAACTATACTTTAGAAAAGATAGACTTCACAGATATTTACAGAACTTTCTATCCAACAACTGCAGAATACATATTCTTCTCATCAGCACATAGTACATTCTTCAAGATAGACCATATAATAGGTCACAAGACAAGTGTCAAAAATGTAAGAAAATCAAAGTTATATCAAATATCTTCTCAGACCACAGTGGAATAAAACTAGAAATCAATTCCAAAAGGAACCCTCAAAACTATAAAAATGCATGAAAATAAAATAATCTATTCCTGAATGATTTTACAGTTCACAATGAAATCAAAGTAGAAATTAAAAATTATTTGGTATAAATTACAATAGTGACAGAAGTTATCCTCTGGGATACAGCAGAAGCAGTGTTAAGATGAAAGTTCATAGTGTTTACTGCCTACATCAAAAAGTCTGAAACAGCACAAATTGACAACTTAATGTCATATCTTGAGGAACTAGAGAAATAGGAACAAACTAAACACAAAGTCAGCAGAAGAAAAGAAATAACAAAGATCAGAGGAGAACTAAATGAAAATGAAACAAAAGTACAAAAATAAATGCAACAAAAAGCTGGCTCTTTGAAAAGATAAACAGAATTGATAGACCTTTAGCAAGATTAACCAAGAAAAGAGAAGAGAAGATGCAAATAAGCTCAATTAGAAATGAAACTGGAGACAATACAATCAATACCACAGAAATAAAAGAGATATTTCAAGACTACTAAGAACACCTCTATACATACACAATCGAAAATTTGGAGAAAATGAATAAATTCCTAGAAATGTATAGCACTCCCAGATGAAATCAGGAAGAAATATAAATACTGAAAAGACTAATAACCAGCAGTGAGACTGAATCATTAATTTAAAAATTGCCAACAAATGAAGGCACAGGAAGAGACAGATTTACCATTGAATTCTACTAGAAATTTCAAGAATTTCTACTGATCTTATTGAAACATATTGAGAAAGAGGAAATCCTCCTTAAATCATTCTGTGAATCCAGTATCACCCTAAAACTCAAACAAGGAATGAACATAAAAAAATGAAAACGACAAACCAATGCCCCTAATTAACATAGATGCAAGAATCCTCAACAAAACACTAGCTAACCAAATCTAGGAGCACATCAAAAAGATAATACATCGTGATCAAGTGGGTTTCATCTCAGGGATGCAAGGATTGTTTAACATACACAAGTCAATAAATGTGACATATTACCTAAACAGAATTAGAAACAAAAACCATATGATCATTTCAATAGATACAGAAAAGGCATTTGATTAAATCCAGCATCTCTTTATAATAAAAACCCTCAATAAACTAGGCACAGAATAGACTTACCTCAAAATAATAAAAGCCATATATGACAGTCACACAGCCACCATCACACTGAATGGGAAAAAGTTGAAACCATTCCCTTTGAAAACTGAAACAAAACAAGGATGCCCACTTTCATCACTTCTATTCAACTAGTACTAGAAGTCCTAGACAGCAGTTGGGCTAAAGAAATAAAGGGCATCCAAATTGGAACAGAGAAAGTCAAACTAGTGCTGTTTGCTAATAATATGACTGTATACCTAGAAAACCCTACAGGCTCATCCAGAAGACTTCTAGATCCGGTAAAGGAATTCAGTAAAGTCTTGGGTTACAAAATTGAAGTACATAAACCTGTAGCACTGCTATACACTAACAATCAAGGTGAAAATAAAATTAACTCAATTTCTTGTATAATAGCCACAAGAAAAATAAAGTACCTAGGAATATACTTAACCAAGGAGGTGAAATTTCACTACAAAGATAACTACAAAACACTGCTAAAAGAAAACATAGGTGACATGAACAAATGGAAACACAGCCCAAGCTCATGGATGGGAAGAACCAATATTGTGAAAGTGACCATACTTCCCCAAAGCAATCTATAGATTCAATGCAATTTTTTTCAAAATACCAGCATTTTCTTTTTCGTGGAACTAGAGAAAATAATCTTAAAATTCATATGGAACCAAAAAAGAGCCCGATTACCCAAAGAAATACTCAGTATAAAGAACAAAGCTGGAAGCATCACATTACTAGACTTAATATTACACAAGGTTATAGTTACCAATACAGCATGGTACTGAGAGGAGCTGGCTAGCTTGCCTTATGTAGACATCTAAGGAAAGGTCCCTGGAGAGCCCCCTATCCATGGATCAGTGCTTTATCCCCATTCAACATAAAAAGAAGCCTGGGGGAAAAAAATCAAGCTGCGGGCACTGATAAGGGAACTAGCACAGGGGGTTGTTCCTGGAGACATGGCTGCAGCTGCTCAGATAGGAGGACCTCCAGCCCGTTCAGACAAAAATTTACACAACCTCCGCCTCACTCAGATGAGGGAACAAGGTCTGACATAGGAATGTTTTTGTCCTTTGTATAATTAGCGAGCTTCCAGGAAAACGTTTTTTCTCCTTTTGTGAGCATGAACACAGTGGGCTCTGGTCCATTCCGGTGGGCACTTTCCTTTCGTTTTTAGATTGTGAGCCCAGGCTCTATGAATCATCGCTTCAGCCTGTGATTGGTCCCAAACCAAGATCCAGGGATAAGCTTTCAGATTGGTCCCAGGCTAAGGCCCTGGGGCAAGCTGAGTCACGTGTTCTCCAAGATAGCCCACAGACTAAGCACATTCCTTTCCCTTCCCAGTCCATAAAAACCCTGGACTCCAGCCTCATAGGGAGCAACCCATTTGTGCCCCCGTCTCCGCTGGTGGAGACGTTTCTTCTTTTGCTTTTCAAATTTTCACTCCAGCCTCACCCATGTGTCCATGCTCCTTAATCTTATTGGATGTAGGAAAAAAATACATGGGTATTATCTCAGATAATGAGAGACTGTTATATATTGGTGCACTGGCAAGACTGCAACAGTGTTGGTATAAAGAATAGGCACTTAAACCAAGGGAACAGAATGGAGAACGCAGAAATAAAACCAAATACCTAGAGACAACTGATCTTTGGCAAAGCATACAAAAACATAAATTAGGGAAAAGGTACCCTGTTCAATAAATGGTACTGGAAAGACTGATAATCCACATGTGGAAAAATGATACTGGATCGATCTCCCATCGATCACTTTTTACAAAAATCAACTCAAGATGAATCAAAGATTTAAATCTGAAACCACAAAAATTCTAGAAGGTGTTGGGAAAACTCTTCTGAACATGGGCTTCATCAACGAATCCATGAATAAGACTCCAAAAGCAAATGCAGGAACAAAAAATAAACAAATGGAACCTAATTAAACTAAAAAGCTTCTGCACAGCAAAAGGAATAATCAACATATTATACAGACAACCCACAGAATGGGAGACAATATTTGCAAGCTATGCAACTAATGAAAGACTAATATCCAGTATCAACAAGGAACTCAAACAAATTAGCAAGAAAAAACAAACAAACAAACAAATAATTACATCAAAAAGTGAGCAAATGACGTGAATAGACATTTCTCCAAAGAAAATATTCAAACAGACAAAATTATTTGAAAAAAATGCTTAGCAGTACATCAGGAAAATGTAAATTAAAACCATGGGGTACCACCTTACTCCAGCAACAATGGCCATAATTAAAAAGTCAAAAAGCAATAGATGTTGGCATGAATGTGTTGTAAAGGGAACACTTTTACACCACTGGTAGGAATGTAAATTAATACAACCTCTATGAAAAATAGTATAGAAATTATTTAAACACCTAAAAGTAGATCTATTGTTTGATCCAGTAATCTCACTACTGGGTGTCTACTCAAACAGAAAGAAGTAATTTTATAAAAAAGACGCAGGCATACACCTGTTTATAGCAGCACAATTCACAATTGCAAAGAAATGAATAGATAAGTAAAATGTGGTATATACAAACCATGGAACACTACTCAGTCATAAAAATAAATGAAATAGGCTGGGTGTGGTGGCTCATGCCTGTAATCCCAGCACTTTAGAAGGCCAAGGCAGGTGGATCACTTGAGGTCAGGAGTTTGAGACCAGCCTGACCAACACAGTGAAACCTCATCATTAATAAAAATACAAAAACAAACAAACAAACAACAACAACAAAAAACCTAGCCAAGAGTGGTGATATGCACCTGTAATCCCAGCTACTCAGGACGATGAGGCAGGAGAATCACTTGAACCCGGGAGGCAGAGGTCACAGTGAGCACCACTACACTTCAACTTGGGTGACAGAGGTGACAGAGCGAGACTCAGTCTCAAAACAAAACAAAAAAAGGAATGAAATAATGTCTTTTGCAGCAACTTGGACAGAGCTGGAGGTCATTATTCTAAGTAAGGTAACTCAGTAATGTTCTCATAAGTGGGAGCTAAGCTATGAGGACAGAAAGAGAGGTATAATGGACAGTTGTAGGGACTGGGCAGGGGAATGGGGTGGGAGATGAAGGATGAAGGACTACATATGGCATACAGTGTACACTACTCGCATGACAAGTGCACTAAAATCACAGAATTCAACACTATATAATTCATTCGTGTAAGTAAAACCACTTGTACTCCGAAAGTGATTGAAATAAAAAATACAATAAAATGAATAAGAAAAAACAAAATCCGTGGCGAAGATCTATGAAGAATTTAATGCAGAAAACAGCAGCATCAAAAATTGATAAAGTAAAAACCATACAAAACAGGAGAAATACACAGAAACATAATAATATTAGACTTTAACTCACAGTTCTTGGCAAATTTAAATGTCAAAAAATAAGGACATGCAGATCTAAGTAACAATAAATTGAATACATTTAAATAGGTTTAAAATGAGCTTTCTATGTTGAAAAATGAGGATACACCTGACTTTTTAACATCTATAGAATATGAGCAAGAATAGGGTTAATGTCCCACAAATAAAATATCAAAAATTGCAACAAGTACAAGTAGCACAGACAACATTGTCTAACCAATATGTAATGAAGCTAGAACTACATAAAATAGAAGACAGAAAACTTCAGTCATCTGGATATGAAATAAACCCTTCTTAGAACGTTTGTATGCAAAGAGAAATAAAATGCAAAAAAATCTACAAAATATCAGCGAAAAATGTATGGCATTGAATGTTTGAGAAAACATGCATATGAAATCATTTGGGCTTGGGATCATTGAAGGTGGTATTTATCAGCTTTATTTATTTGTTTGCTTTTTTGAGACTGAGTCTTGCTCTGTCTCCCAGTCTGGAGTTCAGTGGTGTGATCTTGGCTCACTGCAACCTCCGCCTCTCAGGTTCAAGCAATTTTCCTGCCTCAGCCTCCCGAGTAGCTGGGGTTACAGGCATGTGCCACCACGCCCAGGTAATTTTTGTGTTTTTAGTAGAGAAGGGGTTTCACCATGTTGGCCAGGATGGTCTTGATCTCTTGATCTCGTGATCTGCCTGCCTCGGCCTCCCAAAGTGCTGGGATTACAGGCGTGAGCCACAGCACCTGGCCTGTATCATTTTTTTTTTTTTTTTTTTTTTTTTTTTGTGGTGACAAAATAACCTGGAATCTTCTTTACATCAAGAATTATCTACAGTTTCAGGCCGTGCCCTGTGTAGGATGCCATGTGTCTTCTCATTCCAGGTCATAGTTAAGGGTGGAAACCCTATATGGAATATACTCATTTATTTGTCAGAGAGGTCAGATAAGTTTTTGAAATCATGATTTCTCTAAAATTTTCTGGTTAGATGTGCCATGTATCATCTCTTCTTACATCTCATTAGCCAAAAAAATGTCATTTGATCAATCTTGAAGGAGGCAATGAGGTGGGAACAAGCACTCTTCCATTGGATGTTACAAACACTACAGAGGACATATAAAATCTTCTTGGCCCATAAGGCATGACGGACTGAATGAATACTTTTAGAAACATAGTATTTATATATAGTTTTTCTGTTTATTCTATGGTTCTTGGTATATATGCGTTTTCTAATTTCTCACAAATAATCTTTGGTAATTTACATATAATCTGGAAAGTCACCCATTTTATCTAAAATATAAAGGCATCCCCAGTCTCACAAGTTTAAATCTCTTTTGAATATGTAGGTACACTCCCTTTCTCATCCTAATGTTTTATATTTACATGTGTTTACTTCTTTCCTTGACTAGAATTGCTAGATTTTGTTTTTCTAATTGTACTAGTCTATTCTGAAAACTATTTTTAAAGTTTTATTTACATTTCTACTAATTTAATTCTAAGTCATAAATTTGTGCTTTTAGAGTTATTCATTCCTTTTCCAATTTTATTTTGCTTGGTGTTGTTTTCTGTAACAATTTAATAAAATTCTTATTTAATTAATTTTCAATCTTTATCATTTAATATTAAAATAACTTGTAACCAATAATTTCCTAAAAATATAGCTTTACCCACATCTCATAGTTTTCTAATTGTTTTCAATTTCAAATTGTTTGCTTTAATTTTTCTTTGACCCTAAAGTTATATAATGGTGTTTTTATTTTAATGCACTTAATTTTTAGTTTCAAGTTTTTTGCTTCATATCGTTACCATCTTGTTAATTTTATAATGGTCAAAACCTGTGGCCTATACATATTTATTATTTATATGTTACTATGTTAATACTATGCTATTACAAATAAATATATATTATTTAATTCATTTATGCTTTTTGAGTGTGTGACCCAACACGCTATAAGTTTTTGTGACCATTGACAGGCAAAAAAATAAAATAATGAGCACCCTGCTTATAGATATCTTTGTTTAAATCTGTAAAATATACATATTAAATGTACCCTAAAATGTAGACTACCCTGTATGTTCTAATTAAAGAATTCCATTTTTTCCAAATTTCTGTGGAACACACATATTCCAAAAATACATTTTAAAATGTAAAAATTTGACAGACCATATTCTCAGAACGCTATATAATTAAAAAAAAGACACAAATTAAAATACCTTTTTTATATTTAAGGATCTTAATTATATTATTGCAATTGTGTACATTCTCATTTTTCATCTACTTCTAGCTCAGTTCTGAGAAGTTCCCTGGTATAATTTTGGCATTGTCAAAAAACCTTATTTTGAAAAGTTTTTGGTTTCCGTTCTTCAATAAAATATTGTTTGATGTGTAGACATCTATAACTGTACATTTTCTTGAGTTAGAGCATCTATTATTGTGATAAAATGTCTCTCTGAATTCCATATGATATTTTTGGCCTTAACAGCTACTTTTTTCTTAAATTTCCATAAGTGACTTATTAGCACTGAGAGCTCCTTTTTTTCTAAATTTTCATCTAGCTGTCTTCTTACCAGCATTTGCTTGTTATACTGTTTGCATCATTTCATTTTAAATTGTAGTTGTCTTTTATCAAATACCTGCATTTTTGCTTTTATACCCATTCACAGAACTTTTGGTTACTTTAGTTATTTAAAAGACATTCACATGTATTATCCAAATTTGAAGTTTTGTTCTATTGTTACATTTTGAGTCTATAATTATTTTCTAAGTTACATATTTTCTAGAAAGTCATCTATTTTATTGATATTTCCAGATTTCTTAGCATAATATTTTACATGGCATTATTTTATATATTTATAATGTTACCTCTGTCCATGATTATATTCTCCTTTTCATCCAGTATAGTGTGGTTATTTTTACTTCTTGTGACTTGTCATAGTTTTTTTCTATTTTATTAATACTTGAAACTTTAGTTTTTGCATTAATCAAGTATACTGGGTTTTTTTTTTGTTTCATATTGGTTTTTAATCTATATTTGTTGATGCTTTATATTTTTCTTAGGTTAATTGTGCTGTTATTGATTTGAATGCATAATACATTTACTCTATTGTCACAAAAATTCTTATTGATTTTCCTTGACTGAAAGATTTATTAAATTTTATGTTTTAATTTGTACCCTACAAAATATTAGGTCTATGCCAATTTACTTACTTTCTCAAGTCTCAGTTTCTTCATCAGTAAAACGCGTATCTTCCTTGAGGTCATTATTGCATAAATCATCTGTATTTGTTTTCATTTTATTTTAACATCATAATTCCTTAGTAGGAGCTCTTTTAAGTTGTTTTGTTGTTTTTATTTACACACATCTTTATCTGCTAACAATGAGATTCTCAGATATGTATTGTCATTTTAACAGGGCATCCAACCCCCCAAGTTTAAAAATAACATCTGAATTGAGTCACTGTTATTGACTGAAGATTATTATGTCATTCTGAATTGGGGATGAGGATAGAAAACAATGAAGTTTGAATTACTGGTTTTGATGCTGATAGGTTATCCTCTTTATTTTTATAATTTAATAGGTTTTCTAGGCTATGCCTACATGTGGGTTTCTTTTTATGGCTCTTGTGTGGAATGTAATTAGAATGCTCTTTTTAAAGCAATATTTTCCTTTCCGTTAAAATAAAATATTAACCTAGGTTAAATTTTAAACAGATAAACTACCCTAATAACAATTTTGAAAAGCAGAAATATGCTAAATTAGTACTAATACAATGTTGACCAGAATTTAAGATTCTTTTCTTTCCCTTTTTTCTTAGACAATTATATTTTTGCAGATGGAATTATTTTAAATTCACCTCATAGGAGTATGCTTTTGATTCTCCACACTCCATAAATATCACTAGTAATATTCTAATTTGTATTTTTCTTACTTGAAGCAATCTTGTTACCAATAGTTTTTCTGTCTCCTTCCTTTTGTTCCCATTAAACATAGGCCATGCTGCTACTAGATTCAAGTTCCTAAAACACAACTGTCATTACATCACTCCTTTGCATACCACACACACACACACACACACACACACACACACATACATACACACACACACTACTACTGCCTCCTAGCCTCCTGTTACCAACCAATTTTGGTAAAAGTTTCTTTTCCTGGTTTTAACATCCCTCTACAATACAAAGTCAAATTATAATTTTAGATTCTAGTCTTGTTTTCTTACATAAACCCTATTAATATCCAAATAATCCAAATGCCCCTTCTGCTTTCTTAATTTTCTTTATTTACATTGTATGTTATCACCATCATGCCTTTTTTGTTCATTTTTGCTAATCTTGCCTGGTACTCTTTCTGTAGTTTCATAATTTCTAGCTTTCAAAATCCTACCTATCCTTCAAGTTCTGATTGGAATATTATTTTTATGTAAATTCTTTCTTTATCTCCCAATTATATGTGATCTTTTCCTTCTTCTTTGAGAGCTTATGCTGTTTTTTGTAGGGTATTTTAGGGGATCTTATTTTTATGGTACCTTATTTTGTCTTCTATCATAGTTATTTTCATCCTTGTTTTGCCTCTTCCAGTGAATTTTAATCTTCTTGAGGGCGTTAACTATCACTTCTATTAGTGCGTTTCTGTAGCTTCTAGCATTATATCTTGCATTCTTAATTCTTTTCTTGCTAAATGGGGATTTGTTGAACTAAGTATCTTATCTTACATTCTCCTTCAGGACATTTTCCTTCAGGGTGTTCAGTGTCCTGTAAAACTTGTAGGAATTCAACAAAATGAAAAATGGTCCATTAAATTCTGGTTTTGAAAGATTAGCTCTAATCTATTGGATAGCATTGTAAAAGATACTGTAAAACTTCACAGTAATTCCTTTCCAACCTATAACTAGCTTATAACCACGTAATTTATCTTCTAAGCTGAGCACTCTCAGAGCAAAAGGAGAAACTATTAAGAATTATGTTGGGACAACAGGTATAAAAGATGACTATCCTAGGCAACTCGCGATGTTAGATAACGTAACCTATAACTTAATTAACATAACTTTGCCTGTTTTCTCATTTGGTTTTAGTCTTACTGCTCAGTCACGTGCTTATTGAACATTCTTATTCTTGAGATACCTCATTAAATAAGTATACTGAACTAATGCCATGCTAAAATTAATCAAAACTTTCTCAAAAGATTCAATGAACCTATGCAAATCACTGTTATAACTTTGAAATGACTGATGGCCTTTTATATCTGAATTTTCTCCACATACTTTCCTAAGTTATATATTTATTTTTGTAAAAAAAATAACGTAATATTTCCAGCGTATAAAATATAGAGAATATTATAATGAAATAAACACGTGAGTGCTACCACCTCACTTAGCTCTAAATATATGCCATATGTGATCATACTGGCTTTTAATGAAGAAAATATTACAAATGCAGTTGATAATTCCTGTGAACTTCTCCCTGATCCCATTCTCCTCCATCTTTCTTCTATATTGAGAGAAATGGGAAAATATAGATTGATATTATTCAGTGGGACAGTGTTATCATAGTGAATCTTGATATCCACAAAAATGGTACTTCTCTCCTTCTGTTGAAGTCTTTATGTAGGCCTATCAGTAAAGTTTACTAATTCTGTCCATTAAAATTTTCTGTATCTTTTGTCAAACTTATACCAAGTACCTCATAGTTTTATTACTAATATAACTGTTTTATTTTTGATAATTAATAATTACAATTTTAAATTGCAGCTGATAAAATGAAGCACACTGATTTAGGTGTATTTTACTTTTACAAACAATATTACTGAGCTGTCTTATTAGTTTTGACGATTCTGTGCATAGTCTCTTATATTTTCCAAGTGGACAATAATATAAAATTGACAATTTGAGGCATTCCTTTTCAATCTTCATTCATTTCATTGCATCTTTATTAAGTTTCATTATGGTATTATCTATAATAGAAAAAATTATAAACAATATATGGGTCCTGCAACATAAGAATAATTAAGCAAATTGCAGAAGAATAATATGATAAAATATAATCATTAAACATAACAGTTTAACAAAGAGTTTTATTTATCTGTGTGCCTAATTTTTATAATAATTTTAAACTACTGGACATATTTGCTGTTTTGCATTTAGTAGCTTTTGTTATTTTATTTTTAATAAACATATAATTTTAGATACTTATGGGGTATGTTGTGATGTTATGATACATGTAAACATTGTGGAATGATTAAATCAGGTTAATTAATATATATATCACCTCATATACACACAGAAGAACGCATGTAATATATGTATAATAAAATTGCCACCAATTCCAAGTAATAGAACATGGCCAGCACCCCAGGGAACCCCTATATATCCCTCCCAATTAATAGCCTTTCCTTTAGAGATAATCACTGTCCTGTCTATATATGTATACATGTTTTCCTGAACACTGTAGAGTTGAGTTTTACCTGTTTTGTGAACCTTATGTGAATGGAGTATTACTGTTGTATTCCTCTGCATCTTATTTATTTCCTTCAATATCATATTTGTGAGATTCATACATGTTGTGTTGTGTAGTTGTAATTTGTCCACTGTTGTTACTGAATAGTATTTCAGTATATTAATAAACTCAATTTATCCATTCTTTTCTTGATAAAGCTTAGTTTTTTTTTCCTCCAGTTTGGAATTACCAGGCACACAGCTATATAAATCCTCTGTGCCTATCTCCTTGTGCTCATAAGCAAGAGATTTTCTAGATTATATAATTAAATGTGGAATTGCTGCCATAAGGTATATGACTATTCAAGTCTATAATATAATGTTAATATGTTTTCATTGAATGACTACATCAATTGACATTTCCACCAGGAATGTATGAATTCCTATTAATATAACAGTCTCTTCGATACTTATTATAGTGTTATCAGATTTTTAACATGTTTGCCAATATGGTGGATATTATAAAGAAGGATTTTATTGAAGTCTTAATTTTCAATTCCTTTATTACACATGAGGCTTGGTGTTTATATATATGTATTTATTAGACTTATAAATTTCATCTTCTGTGAAGTCCAGGATTCCCTTAAAAGCAGAACCTGGGTCCAAAAGCTATATAGGAGTAGTTTATTTTGAGAATGTGATTCAGGAAGCAAGACTGAGGGACTGAGGGAGCCAAGCATGGAACATGAGGAAGCCAGATCAATAGAGGATTCATTCCTATTCTCATGTATAAATGCTAAGAGGATTCCTCACTATGATCCTCATTGTTGTATCAGAGAAATCCTGGAGTAGGAAATATGAGGTCCATTGGCAAATATAGTCAGACTGTACATATGTAAAACTGGTTGAAGCCAAGTGGAATTAGTTCATGCAGCAGTGGCTAAATAAGAACTGAGGCCAAGAAATTTCAAATAGGGCATAAGATATGTCAAACACATTTCACTCTATGTACCATTCAGACCCACTCATGTCCTCCATTAAAACCAAGGCATCATAAGATCTCTTTCAAGGTGACAGTCAACTGCAATCTCTGCAAACAGACAATACAGTTCTCTGTTACTGCAGATGATCTTACATCTGTAATTGATATTTTAAAATAATTATCCCCCACTTCCACTATTTATTCTATATCTCTGTTACTCTTAGTGTGTGCTTTGGCTGGTAGAGTTTGCTTGCCTGATAGGGTGACCCAGATCTTCACTTTTTGATTATATTGAGCTGTGGTTGCTGCAGTTGCCTACTTGCCATTAGATCTCATCTCTCCACAGAAGCACAAAATTTGCTCCATTAAACCCAAGTGTCCATGAATGCTAGTTATATTCCTGCCTACCCTCCGTAATGTATGCAAAACCTTAGATCCTCAGGGTAATCAGAGTTGATTATGCCCACCAGTACAGAATTTGTGGAGCCGGAAATTACAGGTGTTAATTATAGCTTTAAGTTCACTGTAATGCAAGCTTGTCTAACCCATGGCCTGCAGGACACATGCAGCCCAGGAAAGCTTTGAACACAGCCCAACACAAGTTTGTAAACTTTCTTAAAACGTTATGAGATTTTTTTTTTTTTTTTTTTTTTTGCAATTTTTAAAGGTCATCAGTTATTGTTAGAGTTAGTGTATTTTATGTGTGGCCCAAGACTGTTCTTCTTCCAATGTGACCCTGGGAAGCCAAAAGATTGGCCACCCCTGAGACTTTCCCTCGGTAAAAGAATTTTCCTCTTGAGGATCAGGGCCCCTAATCCAGCAGATTCTAATTTTACAGAAAGTCTGCAAGCAGGTCATTGGGAGTGATGGTGAGAGTAGACAAACCTACTTCTACCTCTTGGTAGCTAGGAACAATACCAAATATCAGCTATTGGTTCAACACATATTCTGTATCCTGGATGATAGCACCCTGATTCAAACTGCTGTTCCTGAGCTGGCAACCTAGCAGAACTTTGTAGGCTATCCCAACTTGTATCAGGCTAGCCTCCTCTGAGTGATGAGGCATATGATGAACCCAGTGAATCCCATTCCTCATGTGCTCATTGTCACATGTCATTTCCCATAAAACTGATCCTGTAGTTTGAGGCAATATAGTACATAATATTATGCCGATAGATGAAATGTTCTATCGGACTTCAACGGTGATGTTAATGAAGGTAAGACAAATTCATATTTAGAGAAGGTGTCGGTTAAATAAAGATAAATCACAGCCTTATCTAGGGTAAAAGGACTCCAATATAATCAACCTGGCCTCTAGTGGCTGGCTAGTCTCTTCAAGAAATGGTGTCATATTTAGGACTCAGCATTGGATGCTACATCTTGTAAGTGAGGCGCTCAGCTAGTAGCAGTAGTTAGATGAACATTAAAGAGGCAGAGCCCATGTTGTGCTGATGTATAACCTTTATCCTGGCCATCACACCCACTCTGTTATGGCCATTATTTGGAATTATGAAGGAGAATGTCTGCCTAACATCAATAGGATGAGTCATTCTGACCATCTTAACATTTAAAAGTTAAATATTGTCTCCTGACCTCTAACATTCCACAATCCCATCGTCCTCCCAGAAACTAGAGAACCCAGTTCTAGGGCTGTACCTCCAACTGTCAACCCTCTCCTACAGATAATAATCACCACTGAGCTTCTCAAAGTTGCAGTGGCCACCCAACAAGTGAATCCCAACACTTTGGGCCTCTAAGTTCTTCCTCAGTCGTTTTTTGTTTACAATAGTGACAGATGCCAGTAAATGGGTTTCCTGGATTAGGGAAATTATGCCATTTAGAGCTACAGTTGTTCACTCTAAGAGCATTCATCCATTGCAATTGGAGGTTTAGAGTTTTAGTAGTCTTTTCATTGCTATCCTGCAGGATGTGAGCCAATCGATTTCCCAAATTTACAAGGTCTGGGGTTGGTATAGTTTCCCATTCCCAGCCATGTGGAACTATGAGTCAATTCAACCTCTTTCGTTTATAAATTGCCCCGCCTTAGGTATGTCTTTATTAGCAGTGTGAGAACAAACTAATACAATATAGGAAAATATATTGCCCAGAGGACACCCACATGTGACTCAGAGTCCAGTGTTCTGGTGAGGATACTTGAAGCCCTTTGTAAAACTCCTTTGGAATGGCTCCTTATAGCTTGGAAAAATATAATGACCTAGAGTAAATAATGTGGAAATGCCAGAAGTCTTTTGAAAGACTATTTCCTTTGACCATGAAGCTTTTTAAAATTCGCATCATGCTTAGCACCTGTTTTCCAGCCATCTTACATCTTCTGAACTTCTTTTGCTAGCTGTTCCTCATGTAACTCTTTCTTGATATAACAATCTTAATCCTGTTTTCCTTTTATCCCTTTTTTGAACAAAATCCCTTATGACTGTGTGACTCCCAGAAAAAATTTACAAGACACTTCATTAGACAATGCTGAAATATCATGGTTTAAAAATGAGTCATATGTAAAGATGACATGGCAAAAACTGTGTGAAGAACGTGAAATTACTACTTCTTTTGAAGTCATGAGGCTTTTTCCTATGGCTACTAATGGCGATCTAGTAACAATTACAAAAAATGCACAAAATTGGGCACTAGAACCAAAGAAACAAAATTTGAAGAATAATGGTTGCTGGTTTGATGATCTAAAAGAACTCTAATTCGGACCAGATAACAAGTCATTTCTCTCAAATTCCATCAACAACAATACAGAATCTGGCTCATTGAGTACCTGACTAAATTTCTTTATAAAACAACATGGGTTATGTAACATAAAGAAAGCTGTCAAAAGTCCTTATTTGGCTTGCACCACTTGTCCTAAATTTAATCCAGGAACACATTAACACACCACTTGTGGATATTTTAAATTATGTATTGGGATATTCAAGGTTTTGGCAAATGGATATTATCCAACCACCAACCCTTCTGTGTATATATGTATGTAATGGTCATGATGTGCATGTTTTCCCATTGCATGGAAGTCTTTCCTTGTAGACAGTCTGCTGCTTCAATCATAGACAAAATTTTTCAAGAAAAATTATCCCCACTTGGGGAGTGCCCCTGGAGCTTCACAGTGACTGGGGAACCCACTTTACTGACTATATAATAAAACAGGTACATTCAACTTGACCAATATTGTGGCATATCTACAATCCCTAATCCTCTGGGTAGAACAAAGAAACAGAATTCCACTGCACTGCAACCTGGACAAAAGAGTGAGACTCTGTCACACACACGCACACACACACAAAGTTGGAAAAATGTATGGAAATTTTACACCTTCCCTGGCTTAAGATTTTCCTTTGGTAATATTAAATTTGAGAGCTACTCCCTTTGGAAATCGCAAACTTTTGCCTACTAAAATAACCACAGGCCATCTCATGCACTTAGCTTCCTCTACTTTTGAATCCCAGTTGATAAAAGGAGCTATACTAGAATATTGTAAAGACATTATTAAAACAAGGAATAAAAAATATACTTTTGTAGGAAAATCTTTCCATAGTGTTTTCTTTGGAGACAAAGACCTAAAGCAATAGGACTTACTGCCTGGTAACTTTGTCTACTGAAAAAAACACCTACATAAGGACTCTTTCCAGCCTCATTGGAAGGGCCAATATCAAGGCCTTCTCACCTATACCTGTGCTATCAAGCTCAAAGGCGTTGACTCTTGTTTCCACATCTCTCACCTAAAAAAGTTTCTACCCCTGACCCTGATTGGACCGGCATTCCAACAGGGGATTTAAAGCTAAAGTTCATCCAGAATTGAAGCGGATTACATCTGAAGTAGACTGCTATCCCAAGATGTCTGAATCATGCCAATGTATCCTTTTTTTATTGGTCTCTTCTTAAGTGCTTTCATTTTCCTGGAGAGGCAATGATCTAACTCATATTTCCCAATCTATTATCAAAGGGAGAAATTTAACTGACTGTTGGATCTGCTACCAAAACCCCAGATCTGTCGATGCAAGTGAACCCCTAGTTCACCTGATAACATATTTGTCTAGTGTTCCCACTCCATCTGTTTGTTCAAATTGTAATTCATTTTTCTTTTAAAATGTCAAGCTTTTGGGCCTACATATTCAGATTCCCTGCTTTATGCTGAGTATCTAAAGACTACAAAAAAATTTTAAATGTATATTAAGATTATGTAAAGTACAGTGATAAGATTCAAGATAAGATAAATTTCACATATTTAAAAACATTTATAATCCTGGTTTTCTCCTTTAAGATGGCCTTCAACAATGCCACAGTTCAATAATAGAACCTTGGATAAATATTACTGACACGTTTCTATGAATGACTGTAAATGCAGCAGGTACTCCACATGTAATTACCTGTTGTTTCTCATCAGGATACATTTCAATCTGTGAGAGATTTAACAGTCAACCATATTTATGGCCAACACCACGTATCAACAAATGAAAAATAAAGCACCAATATGTTTTATTCTATTTCTGGATTCAAGTTAAACTAACAACATCTCAACACTGATTCACACCTCTTAACTTGCACCATCATATTTAAAGAGATACTCTACCAGGTGACACAAATTAAGCAGAATAGGCTTCAGATGTTAGATCCTGTTTTCGTTTTTGTTTGTTTTGTTGTTGTTGTTGTTTTTCTCTTGGATGAAGGACTCATTTAGAAATAATGGTGAGAAATTTCTATTTTACAATTAGATCTATAACCAACTCCACAACTAAGGCCATTGTGGCTCAAAAAAGTTTGCTAGATTATCTTGTTTAAATGGTGTTAGATAATAGGATTGTTCTAGGTTACTTCTTAGCAAACAAAAGTGGCATTTGTGCAATTTCTAACACTACTTGCTACACATGAATAAATTCCTCTGGGGAAATATATACAAAATAAGAGAGAAAGCCACCTGGCTCCAACAGGTTATGCCCAACACATCTGAACTTTTCAATCTGTTCAGTTGATTACCTTAAAAGTGGGTTAATGGTTTAGAACTACTATACAAACTGGATTTATTATATTTTTGTAGATTATTCTTTGCATTGTGATACTTAAGCTCTGTTCTTTTTGACTGTCAAATCTCTGCAAGGATAACTCTCCCAACAGGAGAATGTTAGGTCAATGCTTCAAAATAATTACCAATTTTGATGAGACTAATAATATGGAACTTAACACTGGACTTCAGGCAGATCTACCCTGAGAGGATATTTTCTTCTAGTCTCTTTATTACTCAAATGTGGCCTGAGTCCCTGACATTGACTTCTCTTGTTTCTGTCTAACTTGGGAACTGACCAACAAGGATAAATCTCTCCAGCACTAAGGGATAATGAAGCAAAATTTCAAGGGTAGTTGATGAGTGATGCTTTCAGGGAAAGATATTACTCAAAATGGGGAAAAGTAGAAGTTGATTTGGAGTCATTCCTGTCATTTCCAATTAAAATTTAGTTGAGGGGTAATTGGGGAAAGAAAATACTTGGTCACTGTATTAGTCTGTTCTCATACTGCTAATAAAGACATACTAGAGACTGGGTAACTTATAATGTAAAGAGGTTTAATGGACTCACAGTTCTACATGGCTAGAGAGGCCTCACAATCATGGCAGAAGGCAAAAGAGAAGCAACAGCACATCTTACATGGCAGTAGACAAAAGTGAGCTTGTGCAGGGGAACTCCCATTTATAAAATCATCAGACCTCCTGAGACTTACTCACTACCATGAGAACAGTATGAGGGAAACAGCCCCCATGATTCAATTATCTTCACCTGGCCCTGCCCTCGACACAAGGGATTATTATAATTCATGATGAGATTTGGGTGGGGACACAGCCAAACTATTAGTCACAAATGTCAGTTCCAGAAACTCTCACAAGCTCAATCCAATTAAATGGCTTGTTATGATCTTAAAACAAGTTTTACTTAGTAACTGCTGCCTCCTACCAATCAGAGCTGAACAACTCCCAGAGACACTGCCAGTATCAATTAACTTTCTTTCAAAACAACTTTCAGTCTTTTATCCTATTTCAGTAAAATCCCATCCCTGTCCTTTGTTCTTTGAACACACTGGAGCCACCTCCCCATGGTCTATGTATGCATGTCCCAGATTGCAATCTTACTTTTATACATTGCTCCTAAATAAAACCCGTTTGCTTGTATATTCTTCTCTGCATAATTTTATTTAAGATTGACAATGGATTCTAAGTGGTTTTCTACCAGCTCTTATACTATGATACCAGAGAAGCCCTTGGATAAGAAAGAAAAGAAGAAAGGTTCACAGTTGAACACAGTCAATCTGTACCTGTATGCATCTGATGGAAAGTCTGCATGGAACTGGATGCTGTATTGGTGGCGGGAATAAGCCATGAGGCCAAATGGATTTGAAATGGTGCAAAAGATGTATCTAATACAATTATTAATTCAAGTCTTTTGTCCTTGTTACAACTCAGACTTACTCAATTTAAACAACCAATCTTGTATCTTATTTACATCTGATTAAAAAGAATGTGGTTTGCTTCACGCATCTACTGCACAACTTATCTAAGGATAGGGGAAGGGAGGTAGAATGGAGGAAAAGGCCAAAGTCTTAAAATCTATGTTTAACTGATGCTATATTGTTCTCTTTGCTGATCATTGATGCTTTTCTAGTTAACTCCCATTTGTCCTGGATGATCTTTGTGTGTTTAGCATCCAAATACTGATTCTCCAGTGAGATAACTGGTTGAGTGAAAAACCAAGAGGCCTTACCCACTGTCTGATGTGAGAGATATATCTCCGGATAGACAACTTTCCCAGTGCTTCTGCATGACCTTCTGCTACACGTTGTATACCTCACAGACTTGCTGATCAAACCCAGCTACCTATCACATATTCTCTTTACCCACAGGAAACACATGTATCCTTAATAAACCTAGTTGATCCACATCTCTTCTTTTTGCCCTGCCATGTTTTCCAAATACCTTATCCTCTACTTAAGCACAGGGGCAGATCCATAACTCCATGCTTCAGTGGAAGTCAACCTGAGAATCAAATGTACTTAATCTTCCTAACAGTATTTCCCATCTTTCTAAGTGACTCTCTTGAGACTTTGTCTTTTTTTTCTGGTTCATTGAGGAAAGATCTAGGATGATTATTGATGGCAAATGAGCTACTTTAGCAGCTTGTTTGTAAGTTCTAGGGCTTGAGTCTAGCCTCAATTATTGGTGACCTCCTTTAGAATGTGGAGATATCTTTTACATCTTCACTTCTGTTGTGGGCCCTACTTTTCAGTTCCAGAGCAATAGGAAAATCTCTTCTGATGCCTTGTCATACACACACACAAATACATACCAACACCTGCACACACAAACATATTTTTAACTGGAAAGGGATTATACTATAAATGATGTTTGGTAATTGCTCAACAATATTAGAGTCATCATGTGTTTGCCATTATTTTTTATTTAAAATAGCTGCATAATGTTTCTCTTTAATAATAAATAACATGACTTATTTATTAAATCTTATGTTGACAGACATTTAAGTTGTTTCTAAATTTTTACTTAAACAGTGCCATAATGAAAAGCTCTGTGCATGTATATATCTATACTCTCATCTTATTACTTATATAGACTACATTTTTAAAGTATATTTGAAAATTCCAATGAAATATTCTATAAAGATCCTGCCAAACTGTCCACCAGAAATATGATACCATTTTACAATGCAATAAACATTATATAGAAGTGTCTGTAACTTCTCACTCTATTTAACATTGAATAGTTTTCATCTTTTTTCATTCTAAGTCACTTAATAGGTGAAAGATTGTCTATTGTTACCTCATTTACCTATTTTATATGTATCTGTTTTGGAATGATAATCAAGTTTAAATATAGTTAAAATGTATTTTTGAAATTTAAATAGTTTTATGCTAAGGATGTTAACCCTTTAGCAAATATGTTACTAACTAAGTTTCAAGTTTGACAGTTTTTGCAAATCTTAGTGTTTTCCTGTATTGAAAGTTTAGGATTTCTTATATATTCAAACATATCAATCCTTTTCTTATGGATTCTAATTTCCATGAACTACATAAGAGTAAAATAAAAAAAATCTTTTTCATTATACAATTTTAAAATGTTCACCATTGTTTTTAGAATTTTCATTGAATTTATATCTTTCAAACATTTGAGAAATCTTTCAAAGTAAGAAATGACATTCCAAATACATAGTGAATTAAACCAACATCTTTTATTGAATAATGTATATTTTCCTAATGATCTGAAAAATGAATTATATACCAGCTCTCCAGGTGTAACAGTCTTTCTATGGACTCTCAATTCTGTTTCACTGAAATGTCAGTTTATTTCTGCACTAGCAATACACAATTTTATATGTCATAGAATTACATTTTAACAGCTGGTTTGTCAAGCTCCCCAACTAATTATTTTTAATTTTCTGGATTCTATCAACACATATATATTGAGTGACTACTATGTGCCAGGAATTCTTATAGGGACTTGGTATACCTCTGTACACAAAATCTCTGTCATTATGGTGCTTACGTTCCAGTGACTAATTTAATAAATAAGCTCACATGATTATTCCTGCATATAAATTTAAAAATAATATAATTAAGTTCTCCTAAATCGTAGTTAGTAATTTTATAGAATAATTTGTGAAAAAATCATATTATTGCATGATTTAATCTTTCTAAGTTCGAACTATTTATTGAAGTATTTATTGTATTCCATAGTCAGGCTTTAGATCAATATATGTAAATAGGTTCCTGGGTAGTATACATGTTTTTGTTGTTATTACTGAAGTGAATACCATCTTATAAACTTTCTAAGTGATTACTCTCAGTAAATTAGAGAGTTGCTTCATTGAAATTTTGATCTAGGTGTTTTATCAAACCATTGTATTACCCAAAGTTTTTCGGCTAGTTCCTTGAATCATTGAGATTTATATATATATATGATTATATCATTTATAAGTAATAATTTTCTTCTTTATAATTTTATATCCTCTTACTAAAATGCCTTGACTATCATTTAAAGATTATTGAAGAAAGCAAAACCTGTTTCACATAGATATTTGATAATAATAGACATTAGTAAGTGTTTTGAGGGAATATCCATTTTCCATTGTGAATATAACTAAACAACCATTATCTTTTAAAATTACACATTGCTGAATCTTGTCATGAGGCAACAAAAAGACAAACTATTTCATGTTGAGGAACATTCTGTAAAATAAATGGCTTAGATTCTGTAAAATAAATGGCTTAGACCAAAAAATAAGGGGCAGTGTAACTGTCCTGGCTATAAAAGCAACAAGATAACCAAATGCAATGTGTAATTCTTATTTGGGTCCCGGATTTAAAACACAGTTATAAAAGACATTATTTGGGTATGGGGAACACTTGAGTATGGCGTGTATATTAGGTAATAGTATATAGGGTATCAATATTAAATTTCTTGGGAATAATAATTGCAGTGTAGTTATGTGGGAATATGTCTTTATTCTTAGGAGAAATACACCAGTGTGTTCAGGAGTAGTAATATGTCATAATGTGTGCAGTATTGTCATATTTTTTCCAGATTTTAATTGAAATACTTTAAATGTTTAAGTAAGTATAATACTGGTTGTTTGAGATAAATAATTTTAATTATAAGGAAGTAATATTTTATTCTTCTTATTTAGAATATATGGGCATAACAAATTTTGAAAGCAACAAATGCTATTCTAGCAGCTACCAAAATAAGTACATGGCCTTTCTCCTTGAATTATATTAAATAATAGGAAAAATTTATTAAAATTATCATATTTTCTCACTCAGCCATTGTATGGTGTTCTTTAAATGTATCTCTAGATGCAATTTTTTCATATTTTATTCAGAATTCTGGACTCTGTATCCATAGGTGTGATTATACTATAGTGCTCCACTTGAGTGTTAGTTTTGTCAAGTACTTTGCTGGTTTCAAAAACCTTGAGGCACTTTCTTTTTTCTTTAATATTTCCTGGAACAGTATAAATAATCTAGTGAGTATCAATTTCTTAAAAATTATATACATATACCTGTCAGGTATTCTCATGCAGTATTGTTTAATATATAGTTTGGTAAAACTTCTCTGAACAAGGGTTTGGCAAGATATACAAAAATTTCAACTATATTAATTCATCTTTTATAAATTTACCAAACAATGTATCCACAAGAATGTTTATCACATTTCAGTGATGTTTAAAATAATATGCATATCCATCAACATCAGTAAAGTGAAACAGAATCATCACTAGCCATAAGTGATACACAATATTGGCATCCATGTGGGAGGAAGAAAGCAAATGGAAACAAGGGGGTGTCTGATGGGTTTGAGTATTTTTTTATTTTCCTTTTACTAGTTTTTGATACATTTCTACTATTGCAGTACAGTCAGAAATGTAAGCTATAATATTTTTATATTTTTCAATTGATTGTGATTTTCTTTTTGGCTTAAGGTATTCTCAAGTTGTTTCAATTACCGAGAGAAACTTCATAACTACAAGGGACATTCTCTGAATTCAGGGACTAGTATTTGATAAGCACCTGTTATCACGATCTTACTAATTATATTATTCAGTTCATATATATATATTTACATATGATTTAACTGTTCTGAAAATCAGAGATGTACCATAAATCATTCTGTGGTGTTTCTATCAAATTCTATTTGAAACTGGGCATGGTGGCTCACATTTGTAATGCCAGCACTTTAGGAGGCTGAAGTGTGCAAATAACTTGAACCCAGGAGTTTGAGATCAGCCTAGGAAAAATGGTGAAACCCTGTTTCTACAAAAAATACAAAGATTAGCCAGGCGTGGTGGCAGGCACCTGTGGTCCCAGCTACTGGGGAGGCTGAGGTTTGAGTCTCACAAGTGAGGTGAAGTGAACTGAGATCATGACACTGTACTCCAGCCTGAGCAACAGAGTGAGGCTGCATCAAAATTAAAAAAAAAAAAAAATTGTAATTTCAGAAGATTTCAACATACATTATTTTGTGTAATATTTCAAAATGTATTGGTATGTTATACAGTTCATAAATACAAATGACATTTAAATAATCACCTTTGATGTTAATATAGGTATATTGCTTTCATTTTGTGACTTGTTTCCATCTATTTGATGTAACTTGCCTAGTCTTTTACTTTCTACTTTTTCAGTTTGAGGTGTATTTTATTTTTAGGTAAAATACAGTTAAAACTGTTTTTCACCCAATTTGTGATGTTTCATTTTTAAAATTATTTAATAGGTTTGCCAATTTTTATTTAAAGTCTTCAGTTTGGTCTCACTTTTGTCATCCTCTTTTAAGCTCCATTTTCTATATGTATGTAGTCCTTCATAGTTTCTAACTTGTTCTGCATAATCTGTGGTTTCTTTTCCTTTTCTCTCTAGAAATTTAGAAAATGTATCCTCCCTTTTTAGTTCCACTAATGGTTACTTTTGTAACTTTAAAAAGAATGCATAGGGCTATATTCATTTATTTGTCACTTTTAGAAATAAAAATAAAAATAAAATAAAAATAAAAATCGAGCTTATATGGAACATAAGAATATTAGCACTTTAAAATTTCTTCCCACCTCCTACCTTTTATTCTAGGATTGTAGATTTTGTACTTGTGTTCAAAACTAAAGTTTAAATCTCGTAAGAATTTGTAGCCATAATAATTTAAGTTTATTAGACAAAATTCAATGTTATGTTAATTTGAATGCACATCAATGTTCCTTTCATAATTTAACTTTTCTATTCACTGATTGATTGATTTTTATTCTATTTTTCAGTTGCATAGATTATAGATTATATCTTCAAATAGATTTATCAGAAAAGGGACAGAATTGGTGTACTTCTTTAGTTTTTG
Source organism: Piliocolobus tephrosceles (assembly GCF_002776525.5). NCBI lineage: Eukaryota > Metazoa > Chordata > Mammalia > Primates > Cercopithecidae > Piliocolobus > Piliocolobus tephrosceles. Next base: position 60,646,724 of record NC_045445.1, on the reverse strand, counting down.
TACATGTAGAATACATTAAATATTTATTCTGATACCTTTACACATGTATGACAAATTAGATGAGTATAAAATTTGGGGATCATACCCTTTTACCTAAAAATAGGTATCCATTTCCTTCTGGGAGCTAATGTTGCTAAGAAAAGTCTCATTAGAATGTTTTGTTTCATATGTCAGACATTTTAAAGTTTTTCTCTTTTCTTGAAATTTTATAATATACACTAAATTTCAGTATTGGTGTTTGTCAATTTTTATTGCTATTTCTTTACTCATGAAAAGCCCATTTGAACTGCCAAATCACTTTTTTTGTTGTTGTTTTAAGAGATTGTACTTCCATTAAATTATTGAGAATTTTTTCCTGGTTATTTGTTCTGGTCCCATCTTCTTGCATATCAGTTACTGATATGTCAAATCTCTATTATCTGTATTCTCTAACTACATTTTCACTAATAACTTCCAATTGTTAGTGTATGCTACTTCATTCAGTATAAAGTTGTCAAGTATATTATTGGTTTCATTTTACATATTTTGTTTATTATATTTATTTTTATTTTGGATTTTTTTAACAAAAAATTATGCTTAAATTTTTTATTAAATCACAGATTACATTCTTTTACACCCTTATTTGAATATCATAGAACCTTATATTGACATTTTTAAATTGCAAAGGATGAAATTTAATAAATTCATCAAGTAGTTGTTGCAAATGTATATTTTTCCATTTCTTTGATAGAGTAAATTCTATGATCATTTAGAGCATTACAATTGCTTTAGCTTTTCTAATGAACAAGGTCACTGTATATTACTACTTCATTCAGCTTCACTGATCTATTTTCTCTAGTTAATATCTCAAAGATAGGATGACTGATTTCTTCCTTCATCTTAGCATTTTTGTCTGTCAATTTAGTAAGTATAACTGTAAATGAAACAAACAACTTTCATAAAGACAAATGGGGCTATAATTTTATGGGTTTAGTTGTTATTCAATAAATTAGAGGACACCTAGGTGATTTAAACAATATAATTTAATCATGAATTTTTATTATAATTTTATACTGGTATAGGCTTTTACTTTGTAGTAACATTTAAATTTTGATGACATTTTGTTTGGATTGTCGTTGAAGTAGTGGATATTTAAAATTCAACTCATGCTCTTACTTTAAAAGAGTCTCTACTATTAATAGTATGTTTGAAACATTTATGGTATACATATTGTGACAGTCCGGTTTCACTCTTGTGTATTCATTCCATTTATTTGACTATGTAAATGTCTGATTCTAATAATACATATGCTGTTTGATCATAGGGTTCTTTATTCCTTATTTCTATTGCCAAAGTTTACCCGGTGTATGACACACAGAAAGTAGACTACTAATATAGGTTAAATCAATGTTTATGTATCAAGCTGTCATTGTCACACTTGTAAGACTTTCACTCAGACAGAGTTTCCTGTTTTTGTACCTTTCTCTCACTCACATCTACCGGGGCAGATCATTGCCTTCCCTCCCTGTCGCCAATGTGCTGGGTGAAAAACAGCACCATCAACCCACCAGCAACCAGAAACAGATGTGAAATATCAGGACAGTGCTAGATCACAGCTGGGGTGAAGGTACTACTAATAAATTGAGGTCAATCAGGCCTCTGAGCATTTCCTACACTCGGCCTTTGAGTTAGGTGGTAAAAAACAAAGAAGGCAGCTCTTGAATAAAACACTACCTCATGCTAAGATATAGCAGTGATATTTTAGGAGCAGATGTTCCCAAGGAAAGGTGCTGAGCCTGAATTTTAATATTCTTACCCAAAGGTTCACATGTATCTCCCCAACACATACACACACCTACACACTCATCAGCGGGTGTCAGGAGTGAGTGGGGGAAGGCATGTACAGGCAGAGTACAGATGATTTGTAAGCCAGTAAAAATAGTCTGTATGATATTATATATCATGTATATGATACATACATGTATACCTTTATTCAAACACATAGAATGTACAATAGCAAGACTAAGCACTAATGAAAACTAAGAATATTTGGTAACAATGATGTATCAACATAGGTTCTTATAACAAATGGACCACTTTAGTAAATGACGTTAATAGTGGAAGGCTGAGTAGGTGTGGGGGCTAACTTTGTACTTTTTGCTCAATTTTTTTTTTGTAACTCTAAAACTGATTTTTTAAAAAAAGTCTATTAAAGAAATAAGTGAAAAAAAGAGCAAATTGTTTTCTATTGGTGAAATGGCCTCACTATATGTAGAAAAAGTAAAGTGGGTTTTTCTATATCACACACCATTTTTAAAAACTGTTCCAATTGGTGGAATAAAAACAGAATGAGATGATCAAATAGAACCCACCAGCAATTTCCCCACCACAGAAACATCAACTTGAGCAACTATTCACACAAGAAATCATCTCCATAAGAAGCAAAAATGAGGTGAGTGCTCACAGTACCTAATTTTAACATCACAGCAAGAAAAGAGGCACTGAAGAAGGTAGAAAAGACTATATTGAAGTGACAACATCACTCCTTTCCCTTCCTCTAGCAGGAGCTGCATGGCAGAGAGAAAATCTGTGTGCTTGGGGGAGGGAGAACAAAATTATTGTGAGAATTTGCATTGGAACTCAGTGCTGCCTGTCACCATGGACTACAACACGGAGCAGAATTCAGCCAACACCCATCAAGGGAGCATTTAGACCAGCCCTAGCTAGAAAGGAATCATCCATCCCAGTGGTCAGAATGTGAGTTCTGGCTAGCCCTTCCACCACAGGCTAAAGTGGTCTGGGGTTCTAAATAAACTTAAAAAGTAGTCTATGCCACAAGGACTGCAATTCCTTGGCAAGTCCTGATACAGTGGTGGGCTCAGAGCTAATTGACATGAGGTGTACATGACCTAGTGAGACACTAGCTTGAATGGCCAAGGGAATGCTTACATTACCATTCCCACAACCCCAGCTTGCAATTTCTGGAGTGACTCCTTCCTTTTGCTTGAGGAGTGGAGAAGGGAGAGTAAAGGGGACTTGGTCTTGCAATTCAGATACCAGCTCATCCATAATAGAATAAGGCACTAAGCAGCATCCTGAGACCCACATTTCAGGCCTTGTCTCCCAGATGACATTTCTAGGCACATGCTAGGCAAGAAGGGAACCTACTGCCTTAGAGGGAGGGACCCACTTCTGGCAGGATCCATCACCTGCTGACTGAAGTGCCCTTGGACTTTGAATAAGCATCAGTGGTAGTCAGGTAGGACCATGGGCCTTGGGTGAGCCCCAGGGCTGTGCTGACTTCTGGTATGACCCAGCATATTCCCAGTTGTGGTGGCTATGGAAAGAGACTCCTTCTGCTTGAGTAAAGAAGAGGGAAGAGTAAAGGAGATTTTGTCTTGCAGTTTAGGTACTAGCTCAGCCATAGTAAAATAGAACACCAAGTGGGCTTCTGGGCTGCCTGATTTCAGGCCTTGGCTTCTAGAAAGCATTTCTGGACTTACCCTGGTTAGAAGGGATCCCATTGCCCTGAAGGGAGAGAACTCAGGCCTGGCAGCATTTACCATAAGCTAACTGAAGGGTCCTTAGACCATGAGTGAACATCAGTGATAGGGAAGCAGTACTTGCTGTGGGCCTGGGGCAGTAGTGGTCATGGGGATAGTCTCCTTTTGCTTGAGGAAAAGAGGAAGAAGAGTGGAAAAGATTTTTTCTTGTGGTTTGGGTGCCAGCTCAGCCACAGAATAACAGAGCATGAAGTAGTTTCCTAAGTTTCCTGACTCTGAGCCTTGGCTATCAGATGGCATTTCTAGACTTATTCTTGGGGGTGGGGTGGGAGTGGGTGGCGGGCGGTGGCTAGCTTTCTACCCTGAAGAGAAGGACACAAGCATGGCTAGATTCATTACCTTCTGGATGAAGAGCTATTGGGCCTTAAGTGAACATTTGTGGTAGTCAGACAGTGGTCACCATTGGCCTAGGGTTAGCCCCAGTGCTGTGCTGGCTTCAAGTCTGACCCAGTGCAGTCCTAGTGCTGGTGGTCACAAAGGTGCTTGTGTCACCCCTCCCCAAGCTCCAGGAAGCTCAGCACAGAGAGATTCTATTTCTTTGGGGGAAAGTAAGGGAAGGGAATAAGGGTCTCTGCCTGGTGATCGAGAGAATTCTCTCAGATCTTACCTAAGATCATCAAGGTAATAACTCTAGGAGTCTGCAAGAGTCAGTGATACTGGCCGTGAGTGCCTTCTAATGTAGATATGGCTGCAGACACTGAAGACTTAGATCACAACACTCAATTCCCTTTGAGTACCTGGAACACCTTCACAAGAAGGAAAGGTACAAATAAGTCCAGCCTGTGAAAACTACAATAAATCCGTAACTCTTCAGTGCCCTGATGTCAAGAAATATCTGCAAGCTTCAAGACCGTCTAGGAAAACATGACCTCACCAAGCAAACTAAATAAGGCACCAGTGAGGAATCCTGGAGAGACAGAGATATGTGATCTTTCAGACAGAGAATTTAAAATAGCTGTTTTGAGGAAGCCTAATGAAATTCATGATAACAAAGAGAAGAAATTGAGAATACTATCATATACAATTTAACAAAGAGATTGAAGTTTTTTAAAAAATTATTTTAAGCAGAAATTCCGGAGCATGAAAATGCAATTGATATAGTGAAGAATGCGTCAGAGTATTCCAACAGCAGAACTGATCAAGCAGAAAAAGAATAATTGATCTTGAAGACATGCTACTTGAAAATATACAGGGGACACAAAAGAAAAATATAATAATGTACACCAACAAAATCTAGAAAATAGCCTCAAAAGGGCAAATCTAAGAGTTTTTGGATGTAAAGAGGAGATAGAGAGAGATTGTGATAGAAAGTTATTCAAAGGGATCATAACAAAGAACATTCCAAACTTAGAGAAAGATACGAATATTCAAATACAAGAAGCTTATAGGCCACCAAGTGGATTTAACCTAAATAAGACTACCCTGAGACATCTGATAATCAAACTATCAAGGTCAAGGATACAGAAGGGATCCAGAAAGCAGCAACAGAAAAGAAACAGCAAAAACACAAAACAAAGATATAATACTTCCAGCAGCTGAGTTTCACTGAAAATCTTATAGGCCAGAGCAGAGTGATATGATATTTTTAAATCACTGAAGAAAAACAAATGCTTATCATAGAATAGTATATCCAGCAAAAATATACTTCAAACATGAATAAATATAGACTTTCCCAGATGAAAAAAAACATACCAAGTGATTTCAATAATGTAAGACCTATCCTACAAGAAATTTGAAAGGAAGTTATTCAATCTGAAACAAAAGGACATTAACAAGCAAGTAAGAAATAATCTGAAAGTAAACAACTCACTGACAATAGTAAGTACACAGGCCAAAACAGAATATTTAACTCTGTAATTATGCTGTGTAAACTACTCCTATCAAGTAATAACAATGATGTTCAAGACATAGACAGTATAAACAGATATAAATATAAAAAAGTAAAAAAGCTGGGGGGATTAAGTTAAATTGAAATTTTTATTGGTTTTCTCTTTTCTTATTCATAAATTTGTTTTTGCAAGCTGTGCTAAGTTGTCATAACTTTAAAAAAATGGGTTATAAGATATTCTTTGCAAGCCTCATGGCAATCTTAAGTCAAAAACCTACAAGAGATACACAAAAGATAAGAAGCAATAAATCAAACAATAAAACATGAGAAAATCACCTTCACTAAAAGGAAGACAGGAAAGAAAGAATAAAGAGAGGAGCACAAAATATCAAAAACCTAGTAACAAAAATGGCAGAACTAATTCCTTACCTATCAATAATTATGTTGAATGTAAATGGGCTAAATTTTTCCATCAAAAGATAAAGAGTGGCTGAATGGATTAAAACAAAAAAGATCCAATAATTTGTTGACTACAACATATTTCACCTATAAAGTCACACATTGAAAATGAAAGGATGGAAAAAGATATCCCATGCCAATGGAAACCAGAAAAGAGCAGGAATAGCTACACTTAGACAAAATTGATTTCCAGAAAAACATTTAAGAAGAGACAAAGAAGATCATTATATAATGATAAACAGTTCAATCCAGCAAAAGGATATAATGATTGAAAATACATGTGCACCCAACCCAAAATATATGGAGCACCCAGATATATAAGGCAAATGTTATTGGATTAAAGGGAGAGATCGACTTCAATACAATAATAGCTGGGGACTTCAACATCCCACTTTCAGCATTGCAGAGATTCAGGAAGAAAATCAATAAGGAAACATCGCACTTAATCTGCACTATAGATGAAATGAACCTAATAGATATTTACAGGACATTTCATCTAATGACTACAGAGTACATGTTCTTCTTTTGAGGATATGGATCATTCTCAAGGCAATATTAGTCCACAAAACATGTTTTAAACATTCAAAAAGAAAAAGAAGAAATAACGTCAACAATCCTCACTGACCATAATGGAATAAAACTATAAATTGATAACAAGAAAATACTGTAAAATATATAAACACATTGGATTAAACAATTTGCTTCTGAGTGACCATTAGGTCAATGAAGAAATAAAGGATTTAAAAAAAATTTTTGAAATAAATGAAAACAAAAACACAACATACAGAAATCTGTCAGATACAAAAAAATAGTATAAAGAGGAAAGTTTATAGCAAAAAGTGCCTACATCAAAAACCAAATAAATAACTTAATAATGGATCTCAAAGAACTATAGAAGCGAACACAGACCAAACCAAAAACTAGTAGAAGAAAATAAATAACGAAGATTAGAGAAGAAATAAATGAAACTCAAATAAGAAAATACAAAAATCAATAAAACAAATAATTGGCTTTGGATAACAAAAAATATCAAGAAAAGTAGAACCAGGCTAAGAAAACAGAGAGAAGTTCCCAATAAATAAAAGGAGAGTTTAAAAAGGAGATATTACAACTGATACTGCAGAAATTCAAAGGATCATTAGGGACTACTATGCACAACTATATGTCAATTAATTGGAAAATCTAGAAGAAATGGATAAATTCCTATAAACATACAACCTACCAAGATTGAATCATAAATCCAAAATCTGAATTTACCAATAACAAAGAATGAGATCAAAGCTGTAACAAAAAGTCTCCTAGCAAAGAAAAGCCCAGGACACGAGGGCTTCACTGCTCAAGTATAGCAAACACTTAATAAAGAACTAAAAATAATTCTACTTAATCCATTCTGAAAAACAGAGAAGGAAGAATACTTCCAAACTCATACTATGAGTCCAGTATTATTCTGATGTTAAAACCAAAGACACATTAAGAAAAGAACACTACAGGCCAATATCCCCAATAAACCCTAATGTAAATATCATCAACAAAATACTAGCAAAGCATATTCAACAACATATTCAAGAGATTATCCATCATGGTCAAGTGGGATTTATTCTAGGGATGCAAGGATGGTTCAACATACACCAATCAATGTGATACATCATATCAAAAGAATGAAGGACAAGAAAAATAAAATTTAACATACCATCATAATAAAAACCCTAGAAAATGTGGGTCTAAAAGAAACATGCCTCAACATAATAAAAGCCATATAACATAGTCACACAGATAGTATCATACTGAATACTATATTATAGCCACACAGTATCATATTTGACTGGGGAAAAACTGAATGTCATTCCTCAAAGCTCTGGAATCTGAGAAGGATGTCCACTTTCACCAATGTTATTCAACATATTACTGGAAGTCCTAGCTAGAGCAATTACTCAAGAGAAAGAAATTAAGGGAATCCAAATTGGAAAGAGAGAAGTAAAATTATTCTTGTTTCCAGATAATGTAGTCTTATATTTGGAAAAACTGAAATATTCCACAAGAAAACTACCAGATTTAATGAACAAATTCAGTAAAGTTGCAGGATACAAAAGCAGCATATGAAAATCAGTAGCGTTTCTATATGCCCACAGTAAAAATTTGAAAAAGAAATAAATAAAATAATGCTATTTACAATAGCTACAGATACAATAAAATTCTGAGGTACAGTCCTAACCAAAGAAGTGAAAGATCTCTATAATTAATACTATAAAACATTGATGCAAGAAATTGAAGGGAACATCCAAAATGGAAAAAATATTCAATGTTTGTGGATTGGAAAAATCAATATTGCTAAAATGTTCATACTGCCCAAAACAATCTATAGATTCAATGCAATCGTCATCAAAATGCCAATGACATTCTTCACAGACATAGAAAAAATAATCTTAAAATTTATATGAAACAACAAAAGAGGTAGAATAGCCAAAGTCACCATGAGCAACAAAAACAAAATGGGAGAAATCACATTACCTGACTTCAAATTATGCTACAGAGCTATAGTAACCAAAACAGCATGGTACTAGCATAAAACTAGACACATAGACCAATGGAACAGAATAGAGAATGCAGAAATATATCTATCAATCTACAGTGAACTCATTTTTAACAAAGCTTCCAAAAACATACATTGGGGAAAGGACTGTCCCTTCAGTAGATAATGCTGAGAATACTGGATATTCATATGCAGAAGAATGAAACTAGACCCCTAGCACTCACCATATAAAAAATCATATCAAATTGAATTAACAGTGTAATAGGGTTCTCTAGAGGAACAAAAGTAATAGGATATATATCCTTTCACATATATATATATATGAAAGGGAGCTTATTAAGAGAATTGACTCACACAATCACAAGGTGAAAGCCCACAATATGCCATCTATAAGTTGAGGAACAAGAAAGTCAATAGTGGATCAGCCTGAGTCCCAAATCCTTGAAAGTAGGGAAACTTACAGTGCAGCCTTCAGTATGTTGCTAAAGGTCTGAGAGTCCCTGGCAAACCACTAGTGTAACTCCAAGAGACCAAAAGCCTAAGGACTTGGAGTGTGATGTTTGCGGGCACAAAGCATCCAGCACAGGAGAAAGATGAAGGCTGGAAGACACAGAAAGTCTAGTTCTTGCACCTTCCTCTTTATTCTAGTCAAGCTGGCAGCTGATTAGATTGTGCCTACCTAGATTGAGGGTGGGTCTGCCTCCCCCAGTCCACTGACTCAAATGTTAATCTCCTTTGACAACACCCTTACAGACACACTCAGTAACACTACTTTGCATTCTTCAATCCAATCAAGATAACATCACAAACAGCTTAACTCTAAAAACTCAAACTACAAATCTATTTTAAAAATTCATGAAATTCTCCAGAATACTGGACTGGGGAAATATTTCTTGAATAATACCACACCAGCACAGAAAACCAAAGCAAAAATGGACAAACAGGATCACATCAAATTAAAAAGTTTCTGCACAGCAAAGGAAACAATAAACAAAGTTTAGATAGCTCATAGAATGGGAGAAAATATTTGTAAACCACCTACCTGACGAGGGATTAATAACTAGAATATATAAGGAACTTGAACAACTCTATAGGAAAAAATCTGATCATGTGATTAAAAACAGGCGAAATATTTGAATAGACGTTTTTCAAAATAAGACATAAAATGGCAAACATCAACATCATTGATCAATGGAGAAATGCAAATCAAAACGACAATATCATCTCACCCCAGTCAAAATGGCTTACATTCAATAGAGAAGTAATAACAAATGCTGGTGAGGATGTGGAGAAAGGGGAAACCTGGTGGGTGGTACACTGTTGGTGGGAATGTGAATTAGTAGAGCTACCATGTGGAACATTTCAGTGTTCCTCATAAAACTAAAAATAGAACTACCATATGATCTAGCAATCCCACTGCTAAGTATATACCCCAAAAAAGGAGATCAGCATATCAAAGAGATCTCTGTACTCCCATGTTTATTGTAGCACTATTCACAGTTAGCAGAATTTTGAATCAACCTAAGTGTTTATCAACAAATGAATGGATTATAAAAAAAGTAGAACATGTACAAAATGGAGTACTCTTCAGCCACAGAAAAAATAAGATTCTGTTATTTGAAACAACATTTATGAAAGTGGAAGGCAGACATTATGTTAAGTGAAATAAGTGAGGCATAGAAAGACAAACTTTTCATGCTCTCATTCATTTGTGGGAGATAAAAATGGAAACAACTGAACTCTTGGAGATAGTGGAATAATGGTTACCAGAGGCTGAGAAGTGGGAGGAAAGTGGGGTTGGTTAATAGGTATGAAAATATATTTAGATCGAATCAATAAGATCTAGCAGTTGATAATATCACAGGGTAACTGTAGTCAACAATACTTTATTGCATATTTTAAAGTAACTATAAGAGTACAATTAGAATGTTTGTAACACAAATAAATGATGAATGCTTGAGATGATAAATGCTCCACTTACTCTGATGCAATTATTATGCATTGCATGTCTGCATCAAAATATCTCATGTAGCTCATAAATATATACACCTAATATGTGCTCATAACAATTAAAAATTATTTAAATTTAAAAATATATACCTCAAATGGAGATGGCACCAGAGCAAATATGGCAAAGGCTTATACAATAAATATCCACATTAGAATGTCTGAAGAATGGGCCCAGGAGTATACAGTTTGTAAAAGCACCTTAATTTGATACTAACTGGCACCTCTGGCTAATAAAACCTGCTCAGATCACATCTTTGATTCTCTAATACATAGCACAATAATTTGTTTTGTGACATGCTTTGGCGCCAATTGACCAAAGTTCTATGGCCATATCTGCAATGACTTTAAAAATATATAACTATTCATATAAGAAATTGATTATGTCAAAGTTTGCCAAGCAACTTCAGATGAGAGAATAATAGGTATTTTGTATAAGAAATGTTTTTTGCCTTTCTTGCCATATGACATGCTTGCTCTCCCTTTGCCTTCTGCCATGATTATAAGCTCTTTAAGACCCCTACCAGAGGCAGACAACAGCACTATGCTTCTTGTGCAGTCTGCAGAACTGTGTCAACATGATTGTATTAAGGAATACCTAGAGAAGTGGTAAAACATTACTCCTGGCTGAGTTTGTGAGCTTCCAGACAAGACTGCCATAGCTGGGAGTCTTCTTCTCCTGCCCTTGGACATCGGAACTCCAGGCTCTCTGGCCTTTCTACTCCAGAACGTAAACCAGGGGCCACCCAGTTTCCCAGGCCTTTGGTCTTGGACTGAGAATTACACCATCAGCTTTTCTGGTTCTGAGGTTTTCACATTTGAACAGTCACGCTATTAGCATCACAGGGTCTCTAGCTTGCAAACAGCCTATTGTAGGACTTCTCAGCCTCCATAATTCCATGAGTCAATTCTCCTAATAAATCTTCTCTCATCTATCTATCTATCTATCTATCTATCTATCTATCTATCTATCTATCTATCTATCATCTATCTATCCTATTGGTTCTGTCTCTCTGGAGAACCCTTAATATAGACATCAAACGCCTAGCTTACATCACAGGCAGAATCTTTGGAATAAAAGGAAGTAAGGGGAGAGACTATGGTGATGTCTCCCCATGTTGTGGAAGACTGACCTTGGGAATAGAAGTAAAACTCCTTTGGAGGGACAAAAATCTTGTGGACCTTGTGTAAAAAGTGTTTTAGAAATCAATTTGGTTACCTAAATAGAATGTATTATTATCTAGAGCAATTAAATGAAATGTCTACATGTCTATCAAAAAAAACACCTGAAATAAATTTAAGACCAACGAAAAAAGACCTCTTTTTGTTGAAATCCTAATAATATGAGGTTCAATTTTTAAGAGATTAAAAGATATGTTACTATAAAAAGTCAGTGAAGACTAACAAATTAAGACATCACCATAGAAATAATAATAAGTAACTACTATTGTTATTAGTATCACTTAAATAGTGTTTACTGTGTCCAGGCACCATTTGCAGTGTTATACGTATATTAACTAATTTAGTCCTCACGTTAGCTTCATTAGACAGGTGTTAATATTGTTTCCATTTTGAAAATGAAAAAAACAACTGTAAAACAAGAAATGGGGAAAGGATTCCCTATTTAATAAATGGTGCTGGGAAAATTGGCTAGCCATAAGTAGAAAGCTGAAACTGGATCCTTTCCTTACTCCTTATACGAAGATTAATTCAAGATGGATTAGAGACTTAAATGTTAGACCTAATACCATAAAAACCCTAGAAGAAAATCTAGGTAGTACCATTCAGGACATAGGCATGGGCAAGGACTTCATGTCTAAAACACCAAAAGCAACGGCAGCAAAAGCCAAAATTGACAAATGGGATCT